>NW_025335052.1:0-247500 GCF_018152115.1 Drosophila rhopaloa
GAGTTTTCATTTGTTCGAATCGAGCTTCATTCCATGCCCATGGTGAATTCTTAGTGCTGCACTGGTCGCTCTTATTGCTAAGGATTGGTGCGAAAACTCCCCATACTATTGCTTGTGCTTCGCACATGTTAGAAGTGGTGAGAAACCTAAGTTAGAAGAAGTTAGCTTCGAACATGGCTCTCAGCAGAGCTTTGGCAGAGGCCCGGGCAGAGCAAATGAAACCTCTATATAGTTTCTTACTCTATGTCTATACATTATTACTCTATCATAGAGTAAGAAACTATATAGAGGTTTCATTTGCTCTGCCCGGTCCTCAGCTCTGCTGAGAGCCATGTTCAGCTAACTTCTTCTATTGGTTTCTCACCACTTCAACATGTGCGAAGCACAAGCAATAATATGGGAGTTCTCGCACCTATCCTTAGGAATAAGAGCGACCAGTGCAGCAATAGAATTCACCATGGGCATGGAATGAAGCTCGATTCGAACATTTGCAAAACTCTTTTTTCCGTTTTTCCCTGTGGCATCACTGGCAAAGTCACTCGAGAGCGCAGGCAGAGCAAATGACGGCTCTATACATTATTACTCTATGACTCTATGCTCTTGCTGGGTCAGAATACTGGGAAGTCCCAAATTAAATGAACTGCCAGTGAGCTGTTCCAATTGATATCAACAATCGAAGCCGATTACGATTATTTGCGCTCTACGCCTACCACTCAGAGCCAAACAGCTGGCGACTTTTTGTCAGACCCTTTTTCACCACAGTACTCAGATCGACGTAGATATACCAGAAAATTTAATAGCGTTGCCAGTCTGCTGAAATTAACTTCGGGTGAACTTTCGTCAGGTCCTAGCGAAAAGATAAAAAAAATTAATCGTGTGAAGTGTGTGCTATCAGAGCAGAATGTTTCTTAGATCCAAAATAAAAAACCCAATAAAAAACAAAGGAGAATGAAAATTTTCAGTAAAATAATAAAAAGGACTGCTAAATTTAAATTGTATTGGTTTTAATTTGTTATCACTCCGGTCTCGTCTTGCCAAGGTTCCTATCCATTAAAGGCCCTATCCTACAACCAAGTTTTTTGAATTTTAACTGCCTGTCAACAAGCCCAGCTGATTGACAGTAAGACCTTTCAAAAATGCCGTCTCATACTGGAAGGATTAAAGTTTCTCCGATGGTGAAATTTGTTTTCAATCTAAGTACTAGGCTTACATTTTTTCTAAAATTTGGAAAACATCGATGAATCGATATTTTTTCTCATTTAATGTGGATTTCAATTTTTTATTTGCAAGATCATTGGCGATCAAAACATTAACCACATGTACCAACTATTGAAACAGCTCCTAACAACTCTTACTGTCACCGCTGTCTGAAAGATAAATATTTAAGCTATTTGTTATTTATGAATTATGGTACAGCTGTTGCATATTTGATTTACTTAGATAACAATTTAAAAAAAAATAACAGCAAGAACCTATTAAACAGTTTATAAATAGAGGTCTATACATTATTCCTATAAGTATTACAGTAAACAGTATCACTTAGTCTGCAGGTTCTTTGCTTAAGCGTCCTGAAGTTACTCCGAGGACGATCCGTCGCTGTTAGCGGCCGGTTCCTTCTTCCGGGTGAAGAACTGGAAGGTCTTGTAGGCAGCAAATGCGAATAAAACGGTTCCACCGACGGCACACATGAATGGCAGCATATCGGACGTGGGCTGGGCGAAGGTCGCCGACTCGTCACCGCATCGCAGACCCTCCTCCCCAAACTGGTCGTAAATATCGCGCTTTTCCTTGTCGGACAGGACTTCGAAAGCGGCTACGACCTCCTTGAACTGCTCCTCGGCCTGTGGATGGTCGTTCTTATCCGGATGATATCGGAGCGCCATCCGGCGGTATCCCTTCTTGACGTCTTCGCTGGACGCATTCCTCTCTATGCCCAGAATCTTGTAGTAATCTTTGCCCATTGTGATGAAATCGGGTTCTCCTTGTGTGGGTAGAGATCTTTGTCAGGCAGGTTTTCAGTCTCAGCTTATTGGTGGATAGTTGCACCTAGTAAGACGGATGTATTATTTAAGAGATTCTATCCGCTGATTAAAAACAATACACAAAAAAAATAACAGATATTATTCCTATCGTAACTAATCGATACCATTTGCCCGCCCCAGCTGAGAGGTGCAGAGCTGCCGGACATTTTGATGAACTGTTAAATAACAGAATAACCGTTTTTGTAGGAACTATTATTTTACCCTTGCAAAAGTGTGTTTTACATGTGTCAAAAGTTTTCAAAGCAGTGAAAAAGACGTTTCCGACCTTATATTGTATATATGTATATTGATCAGGCATCTAGCCATTAGTCTGATTGTCCATCCGTCTGTACATTTCTAAAAAAAACTAGGTTCTTAGTTTTAAAGCTATCTGGATTAATGTATTCATAAATATTCATTCTATTTTATGGTATAGAGTATAGTATATGTCAGAACGAACCAGATCAGACGACTTAAAAATATTCCTCCGATAGGAAATATCTCAGAAAGAAATGACAAAAATTATAACTTCGCTCTTCGAGCTGGCGTCATATCTCAGTCAATTTTTAACGAATCTTAATGTTTTTTTTAATACGCGTAATTAAATTGTCCTTGGAATGAACTAGAATTACATTGATAGCTTATAGATTGGATTTTTTATCGACAAAAAAGTGAAGAAAATTTCGGTAAAATCGACACTAAATTTTAAAAACGCCGCCATTTTGTTTTTTTTTATTTAATTTCGATAAATGTAGTCCATTCCATAATTACACACCTACTAAACAAGACAATTTTTGAATTTTTTGTTTTAGACGATTTTTACGTCCTATAGAAGAGTCGCCAGCGGGGTTCCTGTTTCGCGCATTGGCCTACGTCCCCCTGTGTCCTGCTTCCGGAAGTGCTTCAAAATTGTTGAAATTTTTACAAAATTGTCTTTAATATATCAGAAATATACTTGAAAAGTTTGAAGTACCTATGTTTTTTTCATTGTCAAAAAAAAAATTCCTGAATATTGCCTTTTTTTGACACAACTAACCAGACCGTTAAACTGCAGCAAACGCCTCACTGTTGCGCTTAACAGCACAGAGTGTGCGCGCGCTTAACAGCACACTGTGTGCAACAGCACGCTGTGAATTCAGCCGTTTCCGCCACCAACTTACCTTCTTTCCGTTCTGTGAGCGAAAACCGAAAAGTCTGTGCTTTGGTAAGTGCTGTTAAAAGTCCGAAATAATGCTGCATCCCAAGTATATTCCGGCTGGAAAATACTTCATTGGTGCCCCCTGTATCCGCTAATCAAAATGGTGTTTTTGCAGTTCTTAAATTCAACCGACGAGTCCCTAATACACTATCAAAATGGTTAGGGAGAACAAGGCAGCATGGAAGGCTCAGTACTTCATCAAGGTTGTGGTAAGTACCGGCCACGCGACCTCCAAGGTCAACCAACTAATCCTTGTTAATCCGTTTTTTAGGAACTCTTCGATGAGTTCCCCAAGTGCTTCATCGTGGGCGCCGACAACGTGGGCTCCAAGCAGATGCAGAACATCCGTACCAGCCTGCGTGGACTGGCCGTCGTGCTGATGGGCAAGAACACCATGATGCGCAAGGCCATCCGCGGTCATCTGGAGAACAACCCGCAGCTGGAGAAGCTGCTGCCCCACATCAAGGGCAACGTGGGCTTCGTGTTCACCAAGGGCGATCTCGCCGAAGTGCGCGACAAGCTGCTGGAGTCCAAGGTGCGTGCCCCCGCCCGTCCCGGCGCGATTGCCCCGTTGCACGTCATCATCCCGGCCCAGAACACTGGCTTGGGACCCGAGAAGACCAGCTTCTTCCAGGCCCTGTCCATCCCGACCAAGATCTCCAAGGGAACAATTGAAATCATCAACGACGTGCCCATCCTGAAGCCCGGCGATAAGGTCGGCGCCTCCGAGGCCACGCTGCTCAACATGTTGAACATCTCGCCCTTCTCGTACGGCCTGATTGTCAACCAGGTGTACGACTCCGGCTCCATCTTCTCGCCTGAGATCCTGGACATCAAGCCCGAGGATCTGCGCGCCAAGTTCCAGCAGGGAGTGGCCAACCTGGCCGCCGTCTGTTTGTCCGTGGGCTACCCGACCATCGCCTCGGCCCCTCACAGCATTGCCAACGGATTCAAGAACCTGCTGGCCATCGCAGCCACCACAGAGGTGGAGTTCAAGGAGGCCACCACCATCAAGGAGTACATCAAGGACCCCAGCAAGTTCGCTGCCGCTGCCTCGGCCTCTGCTGCCCCCGCCGCTGGCGGAGCTGCCGACAAGAAAGAGGAGGCCAAGAAGGTGGAGTCCGAGTCCGAGGAGGAGGACGATGACATGGGCTTCGGCCTTTTCGACTAAGCTGCATGCAGGATGCCCAGCTGCGGCGCCCACGGGCCATCGCTTCTGCTTTCGACGTTTACCCACTAAGACCCTCGATTATGTTTTCTATGTGCAAATCATTGCCGCG
Source organism: Drosophila rhopaloa (assembly GCF_018152115.1). NCBI lineage: Eukaryota > Metazoa > Arthropoda > Insecta > Diptera > Drosophilidae > Drosophila > Drosophila rhopaloa. Next base: position 4,500 of record NW_025335052.1, read on the forward strand.
GTTTGACGGACCCAATGGCAAGTTGCATTAAACATGCAGTAAACTGCTCGAAAGCCCACTCTAATGTGTTTTGATTTCGTTTAGATCTAGACGTTAAGAAAACGTAAAGGTTTGAACTTATTTCCTTTAAATGGCCAAGAGACTGCAGGTGCCGCCTGCAGCTGCTCCCGTCCCTTCGGATATTTACAAAGTAATTACTTGTGATAAAATGAATTTCACTAGATGAGAAAAGTTTAAAGTTTCTGCTGCCGTCGTCGGCGAGTTTTGCGATTTCTTTTGCTTTTCGCAAAAGGGGACGGGGACGCTCATAAAAATTCAATTTGTCTTGACAAAATACGCAAGAAATTAAGAATGTGCCAAGTGGCGGCAAAAGAAACTTTCTTTCCCTTTTTCCACATTTTCCTGCACATTTCTTGCTCGTCTGGCGAGCGAAAATGAGTTACGCGAGTGGGGCGTGAAAGTGCCACGCCCTCGCGGCAATGTGTCGCCCACCAAAAGTAAAGGGCGGCATTTGCGGGAAAACGGAAATGGAAATGGAGGAGCCGCCGGCCAAGTTAAACACTGCATAAATAGCCGGGACCAAATGTAAGGCCCTGACGAATATAAATCCTCCGCAGGCCTCTGTGGAATGTAGAGATGGGACCGTGAGAAATGATGTAGTATAGAGCCCTTTATTGATAGTATGAATTTATTAGATGGGCTTTACGTATTTTGCATTTAATCAAGATGGAAGTTTTGATTATTTCATACCAACTTCTTAAGACCATTCCTGTCGAAACAACTAAAAATATGATCAAGTGTAAAAATAATTTGTGTAGTTATTTCAAAAAAAGATGCTCAATATATTTTTAATTTCAAAGCTATATGTTTTTTTTAGAGAATCAGATAAAACATTATATTAAAGCTTGGTTTTTCTAAACAAATTGTATACTATTAACTAGGCCATTTTGTTCGGTTATACTAGTACGCTAATTTGGCAATTTTTTGTCAATTTAAACATGGGACATTTAGTTTTAAAATTCAGATTTTCCTAATCTTATCTAAATCATCATCGTTGATTTGTAACACAAATGGTTTATTTAGATTGTTTCAGTAATGATTCGATGGAATAAAACCGATTATAACTTATTAATTTATCCGGATGCAGATACATACAGTTTTTAAAATTCTTTGAAGAAGCCATATCAACGGTTCTCTTCCAAAGTTTTTACTCATATATTCTTGAGGAGCAGGAACAGTCGAGTTAAAAAATCTGGATAAATAAAATTAGAAAAGACAAAACATTATTTATTTTGCATTAGATATAACTATGAAGATATATTGCCCATATTAAACCGTTTTAAAGTAAAAATTTTTTCTTGATGAGTTTCTCCTCAAGAACAAAAATAGATTAATAAGAAACAGTTAATTAAGTAGTAAGTTAATTATTAAGTAATAAGTAAATTAACTTAATCACTAATATATATACATATCGAACAATATTTTTGTAATATCAATCTTTTTTCATCGTGTCACGTTTTCATCGCTTTATTCGGAATGTGTGGTTTCGAGATAAATTAATAAAGACATTGCATAATTTCAGGCGCCGCTGGCGGCAAATATACACAGGAATTAGCATAAACTGTGGGGCGGCTGACCCATTGTCCCCATTCCTTTCCACCCACCACCCAGCGCTTGCCACTCAATCAGCAGCAAGCGACATTTGAAATCAAAATGCGATTGGCAAAATGATTTGCTTCAATTTTTGTGATGCGCATAACAAATGAAGTTTGGACATTTGGACAATTGATTGGGACAGCAGCCATGTGTTGGGGGGCGGGGAATCAGGAGGAAGTGGCTCGAGACCCATATAGACAATGTACGATATACCACACATCACATCACACACTCCATCGCAATGTTTGCCATGCACAACAAAATGTGGAGCAGTCGACAGATTCGGAATCAGATTCAGATCCGAGTTCAGGACTCCACTCGAAGTGCCAAACCCCTGCGCCGACCGGGAATCCCCCGAAACTGGACTCGATTTTGGCTATCCAATGCGCACAGATAGATTTGTATGCATATTTTTGCTCTGGCATTTCGTTTGTGTGCTAAACATGTGAATGCCATCGATATAACGATGCTGCTCCTGTTATGCATGTTCCCCCGATTTCCTACTCCGCCGCCCTGTGTACTCAGCTGTGATTTGTTTGGCCAAAAGATTTGGAGCAAAACGGTTTAATTCTTGTGGAATGGCTTAAACGATTCCTGCCGGCGAGTTCTTCAAGCGAACTGTGAACTGGAAACGGAATTTGGAAGCGAACTAAACTCCAACAAACTTGATTCACTCACGAAAAATGAACGAGTAAGTTACTGGATATAAACGGACATTACCTTTCGGAAAAATATTTATTATGCAATATCCCTTCTTATCGCGGTAAGAAGGTTGTAGGGTTTGGACCTTGGTGAAAAATTTTATTTTGTTTATTTTTATAAATTTGTATTAAAAAAAGTGATTTCAAGCGAAAACTTGAAGAAACGGTATTAAGACTATTTTCTCGCCAAATTTATATTGTACTGTTGACTTTGAATTGAAACCAGCTGCCGTTTTAATGATCAATAAATCCCAAGCGCGATATTTTCAAGAAAAAACAAGAAAGGAAAGCAAACTTCGGGCGGAGCCGAAGTTGATATACCCTTGCAGAATATTCTGTAAATTATATTCTCTAAAATTATTTATATGATGCATTCTTAATACTAATAAAAAATCCCAACTTCCTAACTTTAAAAACACCAAAGTTATGGCATTTCCAATCGTTCAGTTATATGGCAGCTATAAGATATAGTGGCCCGATCCGGCTCGTTCCGACTTATATACTACCTGCAATAGAAAGACAACTTTTGGGAAAGTTTCAAGCAGATAGCTTTAAAACTGAGGGACTAGTTTGCGTAGAAACGGACGGAAGGACGGACAGACGGACGGACAGACGGACATGGCTAGATCGACTCTCCTGGTGATGCTGATCAAGAATATATATACTTTATAGGGTCGGAAATGTCTCCTTCACTGCGTTGCAAACTTTTGACTGAAATTATAATACCCTCTGCAAGGGTATAAAAATATATCAAAAGTTGGAGAGTCTCAAGGTTTGAAAAGAAATCGCCGTCAGCGTGTTGGAAAAAGCGCTAAAATGTTTGCACAAAAATAAATTTATTTATTTATTATTACGATACCTTTCGATCGGATTTTCATTTTACTTTTGCTTGTATTTGTTTTTTTGAAGTATTACTATTTTTAAATTGAATAAACAGAATTAAAATTTCAACTGCTTTTAGAATTTATAAAATGTTGAAAAAGTTAAAGTTAACGTATTTACATTTTTAGAGAAATTACAAACTTTATGTCAATTTTTTTTAACAAAAGGCGACTAAAAAATAAAAAAGTTTCTCGAGTACAGTGAACGTTTGCGGAGGGAAAAGTAACCACTGGAAAATGGGAGAAACTTTGGTTGGCATCAGCCGGGTGGATCCGAGATGATAACTGAAACAGAAATCTATTTTCCATCTGACTGACGTGCAATACAAAAAGATTTTCCGAGATGTGCCAAGGGTTGCGGTGGGACACGGCGACATGAAAGGGGTAGTCGAAAAAACGAAATAATGGAAATCTGAAAGCATTCACCGGATTGTTCAGGGCGGGTTGCAGGGGCGGCACATGGCCACGCCCCCTCGCCCCACGGCACAACATGCTCAATTTAGTCTCGTCACATCAAAATGTTTGCTCTTAGCGCTGTTTGCCGAGGCTGTTGTTGTTGTGGTTGGGGGAATAATTCAGGGAGGTGGACGCCTTGTGGGCGCTTACCGCGTATAATTTATCTATGCATATGTTTTGAGTTGCCAGCAACAGCACAAGTTCTCGCTGAGGTAGCCCGAAATCGGAGCCCTGCCCCACATAAATCACAGTCAACAGCACGCTCTCGCAGGCTCCCCACCGAACCACCCACTCGACCGCCCCACACCCCTTTCATGCCGGGTTAACTTTTGGCCTATTTGACGGAAAATCGGGGACTGTACGGTATTTCCGGCATTAGTTTCGGCTCTCGATTCTTTCCGCTCGATCTTAGCGATCCGGTGGGAGGCTATTTAAAGGTCTGGCCAAGCCGCCTTGGTAACTATCCGCACCCACGATGAAGTTCCTTCAAATCGCTTTGGTCCTGCTCATCTCTTCGGCACTGGCCCTGGCTCAGAATGCTACCAATGTTAATGAAAACAAAATCACCATTGGAAAAATTTAACATAATTAAATTGTATAATGTAATGTACAAAATATATTTCAGTGGTTAACGACAACACGTATTCACTTTAAGGTTTTTCTTAAATTGTTTTCTTATTTAATTAAAAAATTAGCCAGAAAAACAGACCAGAAGGGGAACCTCGTTTTCATTTTAACTCATTTCCAAAAATATCTTCAAGAAAGCTACTGCTGTCGAACATTCATCTTAGGGGCCCTTAAAATCGGGACACTTTAATAAGACACAAAAGCTCCTTGGGACAGTGGTAACGGTTGTGTTAACGGTTAACAATAAACGGCAAAAACCCGTTACGACGAGCGATGATTGCAAGGCAAACGAGCAATTAAAAAGTCGTGTGCCTGGGGAGCTGCCACCCAAAAGACTCCCCCACCCCCTATTCCACAGCCCAGAAAAGGAAACACTTCCGCCCTTTGCCACGTACGAGGCATAACCTTTTGGCCTCCTTCTTGGCACAGCTGTCACAACGCGCGTGTGTGTGTGGGAGTGCGAGTATCCTTCGAATCCAGGATCCTCCGGTTGCCTTTGTTCCTTGGAGGCATTTTTATGGCCCTCCGTTTTTACGCTGGAAGCGGGAATTTTCACGTTGGGTATTTGAAATATGCACGTAATATTGCAAAATTTTAAGCGTATATCTTTGCATAATTAACTGAGAAAATACTTAGCACATGGATTAAGTGGCGGGGAGCGGCAGCCACGGTCCTCCCAGTCCCTGTCTCTGCCTTGCAGGCATTTTTACCGCAGCTCCCAAATCTCTTGCAGAGTAGCGAATGAAACTTTTGCAATGATACTTTCGGTCCGCACTCCGCCCATCCACCACTTGCCACACCATTCTGCCGCCGCCACCCAGGTTGTGTGGAATTTTTAATCTGCCATGGAACCCGCCACCGAACTGGGAGTTCTACTCTGATCTCACACTGGGAGAAATAGAGAAAGGTAAAATTTGCACCAGTAAAGAATTGTATATGTGTTATGTATTTTTATATTTCCAAATATGAAGCAGAGACCTGGAGGCAGTATAGTAAATAAAAATAAAGTAAATTGAGATACCGGGAACTATATAATATTAAGGAATCTTACTAAGACATGTATATTTCCGCCCCGAATTAAAAAACCTTTTTTATGAAGCTTCGGACTTGAAAATAACGCCTCTATTATTCTTGATCCTGCACGCACTACAAACAAGTAATTGACTTCGTTCTCATAAGATTAGATGATGAAGCTTTTATATCGCATAGAAATAAAAAATGAGAAAATCAGAGGTGTATTTTTATACCCTTGCAGAGGGTATTATAATTTTGGTCAAAAGTGTGCAACTCAGTGAAGGAGACATCTCCGACCCTATAAAGTATATATATTCTTGATCAGGATCACCTCCTGAGTTGATATAGCCATGTCCGTCTGTCCGTCTGTCTGTCCGTCTGTCTGTCCGTCTGTCTGTCCGTCTGTCTGTCCGTCTGTCTGTTTCTACGCAAACTAGTCTCTCAGTTTTAAAGATATCGAATTAAAACTTTGCGCACACCCTTCTTTCCTTTACACGCAGTATATATGTCGGAACGGCCGGGATCGGCCGACTATATCCTATAGCTGCCATATGTTAAAGTTAGGAAGTTGGGATTTTTTATGAGTATTAAGAATGCATCATATGAATAATTTTGGAGAATATAATTTACAGAATATTCTGCAAGGGTATATCAACATCGGTTCCGCCCGAAGTTAGCTTTCCTTTCCTGTTAATATACATATTATGAATTTAAGTTTTTTCCTTCCCTGATATTTCGTAGCAAATATATCATTTCTCTCGAAAAAGGTTCGGTAGTTAGAACTGATAAATATAAGTAGCTTCCCAAAAAAATACCTAGCACAAATCAATTTGTAAACCAAGAGATGTTATCAATTATGGTGAACTTTTTTTAAGTGTACTTCTCCTGGCGTTCAGGAGGGTCATGTATCTTTCTTTACTGCGGAGCTTTGCATCTTTACGCTTTGCTTAAATATTTTAATTTTTATTGGTCGGAGTTTGCCAACTGTCTTTGGCCGCCGTTGCCCCTATAGCAGGCTTTTCAGCTTTGATAAAGCTGTTAAAAGCGTGTTTATTTTCGGGTGCTTAGAACTGCTGCTCGCAGATAAACTCGTATATTAAAGTGTTCCTCGGTTGAAGTCTGTCGATTTCGCAGTCCTTGGTGGAGGATGATCCAGCAGGTGACCGACGGACCGCACACACAGACCGCAGCTGAAGCCGAGCTGCACTCTAATAGCCATAATCATAGGCCATAATGACTGCTCCGGCTCGGGAGGAAAACTCGATCTCTCGCAGGCGGAACTTTGTGAATGACATCGAACCGAGGGATAGGGCGGGGTCGGGGGTTTTGTGTGTGTGTCATTTACATAAAAGTAAAGTTCACCCACTCGGATGGCTGGGAATGCAACCTGGCAAAAGTTTTTGCCAAATTTAAATTATAAATAAGCTCAGGGCGGGTCGAGGGGGGAGCTGGCGTACTTGCCTTCCAAAACAAAACCTCATATGCATCGAAACGTAATGGCAAAAAGGATTTTAAGTGAAGTTGAAGTTGACTACACGACCGCATTGGGGGGTGTTGCCCCGCCCCGATTCGCATCCCCCGAGACCACTTACACCATTGCAGTTCCGTGGAAAGTTTGCTGGCTTTGGGGAGGGGCGGCAAGGGGGTCCAGAAAATAAGCTCAAAGTGAGAACTGAACGCGGCATATTCCGCCCGAGCAGACAAAGTGCAAAGCGCTGCCCGTTCCCTCACTACGTGTATATCTTTCATGTGTGCGGTGTATCTTTCGGGTTGTAGCAACCACCAGACAACCACAAGCAACAAGGCACGGGCTGCTGCAAGCGCAAGCTTAAATGTCATGTAAAATGTTTCCACTTACACAAATTAATGTGTATAATTTAATCTTGCCGTATGCACCACTAGCGAGATCATGGAAATACCTCTGATTAGAATTAGTTACAGCTATTGGCTCCACCCAATCCGTCAGAGCTATATAAAGCTCCGTGCCAGTCGCCTTGAGATTCATCTATCGCCCGTCAATATGAAGTTCCTACAGATTGCTGTGGTTCTGCTCGTGGCAACGGTCCTGGTCGGAGCCCAGGATCCTCCACCAGCGGATCTGCCAGCACCAGCAGCCGAACCAGCAGCCGAACCAGCAGCCGAACCAGCAGCCGAACCAGCAGCAGCTGCCGCCGCGGCTCCACCGGCTCCAGCGGCTCCAGCGACTCCAGCGGCTGGAGGAGGCAAAAATGTGAATCACAACGTTATTACAATTGGATAGATGCAGGCTTACTTTGGATTGAACTTTCGGCAATAAAATGAGCGCTTGTTTTAACTTCACGTACTTTTTATTGGCGGGATATTAAAAAACAAACCCAGTATAGGATGCATAATTAGTAGAAACAAAACAAACGTAACTCGTAAGTAAAAGGGTATTTTATTTTCGCTTTTTTTCTTAACAGAAATCATATGTCCATCTCAATTACAGTGCTGACGTTTTGTCAGTCTTTACAACACAAATTTCTAAAATTCATGGATGAATTAACATATTTTGAATAAGTGCTGCGAAGTGCAAAGTACACCAATAAAGCCTACTACGATCCTAGTTTAAACGCTTAATGTATAATCTCTTCCTTTATAATTATCAAATATATATTTTATAGTTACTTATTAATTTCAATTACCTGCCCGTTCGAAAACCTGTGGTAAAACCTTTGTGATTTCCCTAAGGAGCTTACTAACTAAGTAATATTTCCCAAAAATGTTTTATATCATCTTAATTGTTGCAAATTTAAAATATATTTTAAACTTGAAGACGGTGTTCAAGTATGCAATATAATTGAGAAAAAAGGTGTCGGGAATATGAAGAACAATAATCAATAATCAAAATTGGGCCCATTCATTTTTTTTTGAGCCTGCGTTGTTGAGCCTAGTTTAAAATATACCTTTAAGGCATATGTAAAATTGGCATTGGAAATGACATATTTTTTCAATTGTTATTTCAGAAATTCAATTGATTCCACTTGGTGGTCAATTAAGTAAAGTAACGAAACATCTGTTTTCCGAATTACCAATAAAAGAGTTACTCCGGAGTGGTTCTCATACAGGGTTACCCTTCTGCCCACTCATTTTTGTTCCGCTTCCTGGTCCCAGAGGTCTAATTCGTCTAACGCAATCTATCCATTAAAGCGCATCCAAATTCTCTCCAGATATTCATCACTTAAGACAGCAGTAACCAGTATGTTTCCCAGTTACCCATCCCCCTACCCCTCCCCCTCCACCATGTGCTGTTAACCCTTTGGTAACTCTGGCGTTTTTGGGCCAAATGAAGCATTCCACTTTCGGTTCTGGGGCGGCAAGGGGTCTCATGTGTGATACGGTTGAGAGACTTTTAGCTTCATTGCTTGATTTGTTTAAATGTCTTTGCTGTGTTTGGTTTATGGTTTCGGTGGCGGCGGAGAGGGTTCGGGAGGGGGTGGCTTAGGGTTCAGGGTTGGGACCAAAAAATCTTGTTTTTCCGAGGAAAACTTTGTCGTCCATTGCATTTGCTGATGGATCATAGATACAAAAAGTTATTTGCACAAGCTGAAATCTCCCCCTTCCCATTATCCTTCCTCTTTCTGTTGGCTTTGTAAATGTCAACATATGCATATAATAATAAAAACAAATATGACCAAACTCTCTGACAGCTTGGCTCAGCACATTTCCCCGCCCCCTTCCAACGCAGCTGAGTGTGCGCTGATAGCCAGATACAGATACATTTGTATCTTGCGCATGCATAATATATAAATAGCTCACATTAATTAATTGCCTTGCCAAGTAATAACATGATTAACATCCAAACGAGATTTGCCATCCCAGCCATTTCAGTCACTTTTCGGCCCCACTGCAGCCAATTAACCCTTGGCCATGTTATCCGTCGGGCCAAGAACTTTTCGGTTATGTTTGCTCTCAAAGTATCTGAAAGTTATTTGATCATCTAATGAGCATGGATATAGCTTAATGAATTTGCAGAGTAAGCGGGTTCAAGAGGATGTTTTCGGTATGTAAATCATATGGAGTGATTCCTTCAAACGATTTAAGTTGTCAAATCGGTTTTCAGGTTTTTTTAGGTTCTATTTTCAATTGCTCAATCATATTTAAATGGAAATCTTATTATCCCTTTGGTTTAACGAAACAAGGCTAATTAAAATGTACCATATTTGAAGGCATTTGGAATTAAGTGACTCTCATTGAATATATTCCAATAATTTAAATATTTTTCGAAATAATATGTAGTTGACTTTCTCGTAGATTTTTTAATATCCTTTAAAAAGTCCTATACCACATGGCATAAGTAATGATTATCCTGCTTCCATTTTCGAGTTCCGTTTGTTTGTTTTCATTTAAATGGAATCTGTGTGAGTTTCATTTCAGCATTTTAGCATTTTGGGCACAAACAAATTACACCAACGCAGCAGAAATGGAAAATCCTTGAGACAGACTCCCGGACAGGAAAAGGAAGCTAGCTGGCTGCGGCAGGTTGCACGTTGCAGACTGCTAAAATCTGAATTACCCGAAGAAAATTGTAACAAATACAAAAGTCAATGGTGCTGCAAAAAGAAGTTTTCAGCTGTCTTCCACTGGCAGAAGGTAAATCTTACAAGCCAAAACTTTCAACTTGCTTAAATAAACCCCGAGTTGCACACCCGCACACACACACGCCTAGTTAGGGGCAGGGGTTAAAGGGGGGATGGGGCTATAAGCTGATTTTACACATGCACACAGGCAGGACTCTAAGAACTTTAGGACTCCGATTACGATTCTGAATGTTTCCGATTTGCCCTTCGCTCTGCTGGCATTTTCGGCAATTTGATTATCTGGCACAGTGACAATGATCCTTGGCGAAGTAAAAGAAGAAGTATCTGGAAAATATCAATGTTAAATGTTAAAAAAAATGTACTTATTTTTGAATTTAATTGTAATTTTTAAATTCTAATGTAGTTACTTTTAGATTTAATCGTACAATGTTGACCAATACAAAATATGTTCATGTCTGTAACTTAATTGCTTATATGTGGCTTAACCGCACACAAGTATTGTTTTTATATGAGCGGTTGTCAAACATAAAAAAAACAAGAAAGGAAAGCTAACTTCGGGCGGAGCCGAAGTTGATATACCCTTGCAGAATACTCTGTAAATTATATTCTCCAAAATTATTCATATGATGCATTCTTAATACTCATAAAAAATCCAAACTTCCTAATTTTAAAAACACCAAAGTTATGGCATTTCCAATCGTTCAGTTATATGGCAGCTATAGGATATAGTCCTCCGATCGTTATGAAATTTGGTAGGTCGGATTGATTGGCCAACTATAAAACCCATAGAAAATCCCAGCTTCCTAACTTTACAAACATCAAAGTTATGGCATTTCCGATCAATCAGTTATATGACAGCTATAGGATATAGTCGGCCGATCCTTATGAAATTTGGTAGGTCGGATTGATTGGCCAAATATAACACCCATAGAAAATTCCAACTTCCTAACTTTACAAACACCAAAGTTATGGCATTTCCGATCAATCAGTTATATGGCAGCTATAGGATATAGTCGGCCGATCCCGGCCGTTCCGACATATATACTGCGTGCAAAGGAAAGAAGGGTGTGTGCAAAGTTCCAACTCGATAGCTTTAAAACTGAGAGACTAGTTTGCGTAGAAACAGACAGACGGACAGACGGACATGGCTATATCAACTCAGGAGGTGATCCTGATCAAGAATATATATACTTTATAGGGTCGTAGATGTCTCCTTCACTGCGTTGCACACTTTTGACCAAAATTATAATACCCTCTGCAAGGGTATAAAAATAATATTCAGTCGCACTTGTCTATATCGTGTATATGGATGTAAAGTATTTCGCCCCTCTTTTGGGAATGACGTGTCAAGGACCTTCTAAAGGACCTTTTTAACATTGGATCTGTTAATTCGTTCGCCGTCTTAAGTTGCGATAAAAACAAATCTATATCTTAAATATCTACCTATTTTAAACAATATAAGCAAATTTGCCTATCCATTTTAATAACAACTACCATCAAAACCCCCTTTTTTAATTTGGGCAGTCCAATTCGGGGCGCTTATAGAATTGGTTTATTGTTATATAGTTCTCAGATTCAGGTTTGATTCTTTTCGAGAATTATCCGAAAACCAAAGTGTGTTTTTACAACTTTTCTATTTTCTAAAAAATATGGTGTAAAATTCTTGGGGCAGATTCCGATAAAACAAACCAAAATTTGTTTGAAAATTGGGCCATCAATGTACATTTTTAGATCATTAGTTTGACGAGTGTTTAAGTAATAGTAGCTACCACTGTGCATCACTCTCAGGTTTTCCTGTTTGTTCCGCCTTGCAACCGAGAACGACCTTGGCAACAACAACAATAATGCTAACATGAGCAGATACAACAACAAGAATCAATGGCAAACAACTAGCCAAAGCCGAAGCCAGGAGCTCTTCAATCCCCCCTAAATCTTGCCCCTCGACCGAGTTGCATGCTCAGCATTTTGTGAGCCGTAAGGGGTGGCTCGGGGGTGGGTGGTTAGGGGCGGATAGGAAGTTTGCAAGTTTTGCGCTTCCGTCGTTCGAGGATATTTGTCTGCTGAATTAATTGGAATTAGTCGCGACATGCTTATACCAGAAGTCTAGAATAAACAATAAAATGGATACCTATTCAAATAAGAATCGCGCCGAGCCACACCCCACACCCACACCTCCCCTACCACACACACACAGACACTAACAGAAGGAGACAGAGCGCGTGAGCGAGAGGCAAAACTGAATTTGATGGGGAAACAATGCAAAGTTTTAATGAATTTTGGTTTAAGTTTTCAGCGAGGTCGAGGGGTCTGGGAAATGTCGACGAGCCCTTTGAGATTTCCTGTAGAATGTATTTGAAACGAGTAACGGAAATTGCATTATTTCAATTACAAATTCGCCGAGTTTGGGAGTGAAACTAGAGCAGACAGCAAACGCCGCAGGCAATTAGTCGTGTCAAAGCTTTCATTATTGTTTTGTCATATTTGCCAGTCCCCTCATCTTGCGTGTGTCATCCGCACTGTAAGGTCGTAATTAATGTATAAATATGTGCTCGGCTAGGCGACCGAACAGAGTAGATTTTATTTAATTAGTGTGAAGGCGAGAGAGCTGAACTTTCGTCGCCTCATAGTCGTTTCGATTCCAATTGTTGTGGCAGCAACAAAGGCAAGCAAATGAGCTGAGATCAGCCCCCCGCTGGTAAACTCGAAAGGGGAAAGCGGCTAACCGATGGAGAGTTTTCCGGGCCGCTCGACAAACTTTCAACAATCACAGGGAGTGCTCGGCATGTCCTCGGGGCAAATCTCGTCATTCCTAAAAGAATTGCACTGGCCAAAATAAAAATACACGATTTTCGAAAGTTTATTTAAATTCAAACATAAATATAAAAAACGGCATATAAGCCATTGAACTCTGTAGTAATTTTACATTATTTTAAAAGGGACTTTAATAATCTTGGGATGGAATTTTTTAGAGATCTAAGCTTACTAGGCACGTTTTTTGTCAGTGAGTGTTTTGAGTTGCACTCTGGACTCCGCTCCGTTGGAATTATGTTGCCATAAGGCTCGCACTCGGACAACTCCCTGAAATGGAAATGCAATGAATTGATTTCGGAGTTTTTCCTTGCCTCCACGGTGCAAAACTTTGACTATAAGTTTAAATGGAGTTAATGCGCCTCGGGGCCAAATTAGTTGTGAGTGTCAGGGAAATAATGACAGAATGCTGAGTGTTAGGAAGTGCTGAAGGACTCCAGAGGGTTGATTAGTGTCGATAATAGCGCGACTATTGAACGCGGCGCGCCATTTGATCTTTAATCTATCACAATATTGGCTCAGCTTTTAACCAATTTGCTTTGTTATGATGGCAAAGTGCCCAGCTATTATGCACACCCATGTGGACGAGTGTATAAATCCTTATATTTTTGTTTGGATATTTTTTGTGCGCCGGCATTTGGTTGTCTCTGGTGAAAAAAGGCAGCCCAACATTATCATTGTTCAATTAAACTTTTCAACTGAAAATCGGCTTTTGTTTTATCGCCGCCGCCGCCTGTCCTGTCCAATGCCAAAAACACAAACAGCCACAGCAACTGCACAAAAAACGGCATACAAAAAATGAAATCCGCTCGTATGCGTGGCACTGCCTGCCATTGTTGTACACATACATACATCGGGAGCCAGAGATTTTTTATTTGGCAGTTCGATTTTTAATCGCCATATCAACAGATTCACGCTTGCACGATCTACTACGCACATTAAGTACACACAGGAGGGCGGAATGGGTGGCGAAGGCTTCTGGGTGGTGCTTGCATTTGCAAAGCTTCCACAACAATAACAATTACGGCTGCCCTCTCCGGTTGGTGTTTTTGTTGTTTCTGCTGTTGGCGTTGCTGTACGCACAATTGTGCAAATGTGACATCATCATTTTCATGTTTATGTCGAACAAGTCAAGTGCCATTTACACACAAGCGCACCTATATATGTATATTGAGCTTTACAGTAAGGACCTCCCAATTGACAGATTAGAGATCGTCCCAAGTCAAAATCGATAGGGGAAAGCAAATTTTATATTTATTTACCTGTGAAGAAATTGAAAGCTTGGATAGTTCTTTATTTTTTGTCGTTTTAATTAATGTCTTTTGTAATATCGACTTTATAGTTATTCAAAAAAAAATATAATTATAAGAGCTAGTGAATTTTTTTTACTCACTTAAAATTTTTTTTTTGTATTGAGTTAGACAATAAATTTACAAACAATCTTGATCACTAATATAAATGCATAGTAAATATTAGTGATAAAGATTGTGAGTAACAAGCATATTAAATACACTCCTTAGCCTATACAAAATGTAATTTGTTTACGCGGTTATATCAGTTTTGGGGCATTATATGTCTAGGTTCTTCAAAAAAAAAATTAATAGTTTAAAAGTTTTTCCACCAAACCCAGTAATGCAGATGGTAAGAACAACCGTTCAATAATAATTTACAAATAGGCTTAAACATATATATCCATAAAAATTAATTATGTAGTGGTTTTATAGAATGATACATCTTCGTTTTAACTAAAAGTGTATACAAACTTCAGCAGGCTCAAGCAAGCTTATTGTATTGTTATATCTTTATATTGGTAAATAGAATTGTTGAAACAGTTTTATATAAATTATGCCAAATCTAGTTTTAGTATAACTTAATAATGCTTTGCTGCCCAAATCGTCTAATCCTGCTGATCAGGGCCGGTCACGTGTTTTCTGTGCAATCTACACCCATTCTCATTAGCTAATGCGCACTGTAGACGGTATGCATGTGTGGGGCGCATAATGAATGTTCTCAATTCGGTCGATTCTGTTGCTGACTGGCCTGAAAATGCAGCTTAATGAAGCAAGCGGCACAGAGGCCTATAAAACCCACTAACTGCACTGACTTGCTTACACGATTTGTGCGCTCTTCTATGTCGCCCGCCGCCGTCACACCCCCTCCCGCCCACATGCAGTCCACTAATTAGTAATAAGTGGAAATTATTTCTTCAACTACATTCGAGGTTCATGTGTGTAAAGCTGTGGGAAAATATTTCGCTTGCTCCTGCTGCTTTGGTTTCGATTCATTCAATTTCGTTTTTCTGATTGCCGTAATTAGGCAGCTATGTATAAACAGCGAACGAGTGTTGCAGGGGGTGTTTGGGCGGTAGCTGCATTAATGAACTTTGACAGGCCCGAGTAATGCTATCGTTTAATTATTATCGCCAAATTTATGGAAATTCATTAAGATGATGACGCGCTGATGATTGCCTAATGGCCAACCGAAATTAACGAATGAATCAACAAACGAATGAAGTGCTAAATCAAGCGTGAGCGCTTTTCCAATGGTTCCAATGGTAGACCGCCGTATACTAAATAAACATAAAATGTGGGCAGCAAATACTTTTATCTATGATATAAAAAACTTTACATTTAAAGCACAGAAAGTTATTTTAAACTTATTTTTTTAAGAATTAGTTGAAAAGAGTTTTTTAAAAAATAAATAAATAATTAAATAAAAATTTTAAAATAGTGATGATTTTTTCAACATTTGTAAAACCAATTTCTGGGCAGTTCTTAGTTTATAACCTCCAATCAAATATTATATTTTAGTAAGAGCCAATTTCCTATAAATTGAGACCAGCTTACCTTTTTTATGCCCGACAGTCAGTGTAGAAAATCTTGATAAATTAGATTAATCAGGGGAGTCTCCAACTAAGTAAAGCTGGCAGGCGTTTCCCAGCAATGTCCCTTTGTCGTTCCAAGTCCACGTTCCAATTATTACTTCGTCTTTTATGTTAAATAAATAAAAACACATTTGTAGATTTTAACTGCATAGAGATTTATGTGATTCCAGTCCAACATTTGTTGCATGGATTGGGGAAAACCCACAAAAACCCAATCAGACTGTTTGAAATCAAAAATTAAATTTACGTTAAACATTATTTCGTATCAAATCAAAATTTAAAAATTAACTTAAAATAGGACAGCCTCTTGGTTTTCAATGAGATCCATTTCGTTCGTTTATCAAATTCATTTGATCTCTCAGATAACAAAAACGTTGCGCTGGTAATGGCTTAGTCAGCATATCTGCGATTTGTTTACCTGTGGGAGTATAAACAATTTCAATTAGGTTCTTGTCAACCTGTTCTTTTGTAAAATTATATTTTATATCTATGTGCTTTGAACGTTTATGACATGAGGGGCTATTGCCAATTACTTATACATCCTTGGTTATCTTCTCCATCTAATTTGATTAGCTACGTTTATCTTTAAACTTATTAATAATGAATTTAGCCACTTGGCTACTCTAACTGCCTCAAATAAGGCCATATATTCTGCAGCTACCGAATTTGCTTCCCTGTATTCTAACAAATTACATTAAAATCAAACATTTTTAATATGTACCCTGTAGTACTTTTTCTATCTGAATCCACATAGCCGACCAAAAACTCTTTAAAATTTAAGTTTTTCTGAACAGATAACTTTAAATCAACTGTACCTTTTAGGTACCTTAAAACTTTCTTCAGGCATTGCCAAATTTCTGTGTTATTCTTTTAACAATAACGACTTAAAAAATTAACAGCTGTACTTAAATCTGGTCTGGTACATAACATGATGTACATTAACCAACCTATTACATTTCTCATTTGAGCTTAGAGCAATATGATTAAGTTTAGTCGGAAGAGGACTGTTTATTTTGAAATTATTGATTTTATGTAAGCAGATTGGCTAAGACTTATTTGGCCATCACTTCTATCAACTTTTATACCTAAGAAAAATGTAATCTTATTTAAATCGGTCATTCTAAATTTGTTCATTAGGTATAATTTAAAATCCTTCATTACTTGTTTAGTTTTGGTAGATATTACTAAGTCATCTACATATAAAAGAACATATACATTAGGTATTTATCAAGAAGATATATACTAGGGTATACTTGTTAATTTAGAAAGCCTATTTCAATCAATGCTTTCTCGAATATTTCAAACCAACCTTGCAGCTAGCTTGAGACCATACTTTTAATACTCCATTTAAAAAAGACTGTTTTAACATCCATATGATGTACTAAAAGGTCATGTTGATTTGCTATAGACATAATTAATCTAAAATTTGAGATTCTTGCTACAGGTGCAAAAGATTCATTATAATCAACTAAGTATTCTTGCGTAAAGCCACGAGCAACAAGTCTGGCTTTATATTTCAAGGGTTCACCAAATTAAAAAAAATTGTAAATAAAATTGTAAATTGTAAAAACCCATTTACAATATACAATATTTTTTTTATTAAATGGGCTTTTGTACAATTGATCAGGTTTTATTTATTAAATGTGAATCTAGTTATTTTTAATAGCTTTCTCCCAACATATTCTATCTTTACTGTATTTAACTTCGGCAAATTTATTTGGTATAGAATAGATTAATGATTGAGTATTCATTACACAATTATTTAATAAGTCTAGATAGGATATTTTCGGTTTATTATTTATTTTATCTCTTTTTTATATATTTATCTCCGATTCTAAGTTTTCTTCTTCATAAGACTTCTCACCAGACATTTCTGGATCGGCATTCTCAAATTCTACCATATCACTAGGCTGTTCATCTGCGTGATCAGATTTCTCATTATTATCGAGGACATCTTCATTGTCCATATTTGACTGAACACTTTCATCATTTTCATTATTAAGATGCATGTCCTCTTCAACCACAGCACTAGATTGTTGTTGAACAGAATGTCGCATTTAATTTCATAAATATTCCATCCTATTATCTATGTACAGATAAACTACTTTCAGATTAAAATGTACTTCACTCTTTGAAGTTAAGTCCTTACATCCTTGCATGCTTCGCATATTTCATTAACTGGATTAACATTAGTTAGCCTATAAGTATCTTCAAATAAATTATTGTTTTTAATTTCAAGGAACTTTCCCTGATTTTTATGCCCTAACCTCTCATGCCATATGTTATAATTTATTTTATTTCATACATATGCTCTTCTAGGTATTGTAAATCTTACGGAAGCGCCATTATCATTAAAATGTAAATTCATTATTTATATTTTTTCTTTACTCACTAGAACACCTCCTGGATGAAATACAATTGTAAAACCAGCATCTTGCATCTTTTTGACAGAAATAAGGTTTTGTGACACATCAGGACAAATGACTTATTAGTCTTTTAGGGTAACCTTGGCAAAAGTATCAGTAAGCAATTCCATTTTTCGCTTTATAGTTGCAAATATAAATTCATCAGATTTTGCAACTTCGATTTTTATTAGTGATTCAAGATGATAAACGTTTGAGAGCAGATTTTCGTTGTTGGTCAAGTGATCAGATGCACCCGAATCCAATAATGTTCATCACTAATATTATTACGAAGTTTGAGCATAAATGCATTAATTTTTTTTTTCTTTCTGGTACTTATAGCAACACTTCTTTAAGTGCCCTATCTTACCACAGTAAAAACATTTTGGTTTGTTACATTTAAATTTTGATTTAAATTGGATTTTATCCTGAAACTTTTTATATTTATGTTGAACATTATTATTTTTATATTGTAAATTATTTACTTTGTTTATTTTATTCATTGCTTGCAATACTTTTAAACTAGTATCCTTCGAATTTTGTTTTAATTTATTTTCATGATCAAGCAGTTTGTTTTTAACAAAAGCCAAAGTCAAATTATTTTCAGCCCGTGTTTCGATATTGGTAATGACGCCGTCATACGACACAGGCACAGAAAGCAAAAGATAACTGACTTTGTCCAACTCTCCTATTTGTGCACCACATGCAGTTAGTTCTATTATAAGATCATCAAAAATTTTTATATGATTCTTTAACTCCATATCACGTTTTAATTTTAGTGATAATAATTGTTTTCGGACGGACATCTGTTTAGCCAAGCTCTTTCGTTCATATGTTTTCGCTAAATTACTAAAAATATCTTTAGCACTGCACTCACATGGGGCATAACTTAAAAAGGAATCACTCAAATATTCAATAATTGTATTTTTGGCCATTTTATCTTTCTTTTTCCAATCTTCAGTATTTTCATCACCAATTTCATCAATAACTTTAATTAAATCATTTTCAATTAAAAGCGCTCTTATTTGGTATTTCCAGAACACATATCTTTCACCATCGAACGGCTTAATATTTATCTTTGCTTTTTCCATGTTAATATTTATTATTGTTGAAAAATCTAAATCAATCAGATTTATTAGTGGAGTTTCCAACTAATTAAAGCTGGCAGCGTTTCCCAGTGAAGTCCCTTTGTAGTTCCAAGTCCACGTTCCAACAAATACTTTGTAAGGTTAAATAAATAATAACACATTTGTCGATTTCAATTTGCAGAGAGACTTTTATATTCTTCGAATGTCCAAAACAAAAGAGGAAGAGGAAGTAAGCTTTTGTAGTAAGGCTGTATACGCGAAAACAATCGATTACTATTTCATATGTATATATCATTTTTGCTACATTGAAATACTCCGTTTCAACTTATGCAATATTTCAATATCAGAAATACATCATCTCAACTATGAGTGTGCTATTTCAACAATTATTAATCACAAAGTGTACTTATCTTCGATGGGAGCTGGGACCATAACCTGTAGAAAATCTTAATAAATCAGATTAATCAGTGGAGTCTCCAACTAATTAAAGCTGACGGACGTTTCCCAGTAATGTCCCTTTGTTGTTCCAGGTTCCAGTTATTACTTTGTCTTTTAAGTTAAATAAATAAAAACACATTGGTTAATTTCAACTGCAGAGAGTAATGTAATGCCTGGTGGTGGGTTTGGGCCTGTATGTCGGCAACTTGAGCCGGGATTTTGGATTTGGTGGACACAACAATGAAAAAAACTCTTAATTTAAGCATATTGAAGTCCATTTTGGTGCAAACTCTGCCGATATGGCTCATTTAAAATTGCCCGCATATCATGAAACCATCAACCTGGTCTCCAGATAATAATATTATTGATAATTGATGGGCTATATTGGACAGAAAAATTCGAAAGCGTCAAACGGACCTAAAAAACGCATTACTCGAAGAACGGGCCAAAATGAGTCCCCAAGTGGCTTAAAAATTGGTCGAATCAATCGTAAAAAGACTTAAAATGATTGTTTACACGAGGGCTGGTCATACAAAATATTATTTTATCATTTTTAGTTCTTAATCTTTAAAAAATATATACTTTTAAGGGCTGGTTGAAATAAGCTGTGGCATTCATTTTACCTGTTATTTGAGTCTTAAAATCAAAATAAATATTACAAAAATATTTAAAAATTTAGGAATTCATTAAATAAAAGTTAATACAGAGCTATAAATCTGCGTTTAAAGTGTTCCAATATCTCTCTTAATTTGGCAAATACAGCGAAGTTTTACTTGAGCACTGGTTGAAATAAGCTGTGAGCCACTGTAGATAAGAAACCTCCCCAGATGGAGCTAGCTCGTCGGCACTAATTTCCACGGCATTAAAGCGACGGGAAGCCCATTTAAAAATTTATGTTTTCTGCCTGCCGCTTAACTCTCACAATTGCTGCAATTGTTTCACAAAGCTCACGCGCCATAACCCAATAGAAAGGGACAAGAGCAGGGAAGAGAGACAAAGAGGGGAGACACGTTTGCAGTTATTGTTTTTACGAGCTCATCTCGCTCAACTTCCTTCCGCCCTGCACCTCGCCGCCCAAGTTCCCACCGAAAACTCCCGCTGCATGGCTAATTGAAAAATACTTTGTTGTCCACTTTTATTGCAGCCTACTAACACACACAAAGATGCACACACAGAAAAAAATGCAATATTAAATTCCCGATTGCCAGTTCGATTTGTTTTTTTTCGCTCATGAAGTGCCACGAAAATCCTCGGACACAGTGAGTCCAACATAACTTTGCTGTTACAAATATCCTCGACAGTTGGCAAGCTTTCTGAATAACAACCGACACAAAAATTTAACAACTCTGGTTTGAATAAAATACGATTAGCATTTTGAATTTTAACCATCTTAATCTCGTAACTATGTTCAAATCTTGTAGTCTATATTTTATTGCTTAAGATTTCGCATATAAAAAAATGTATATTTTTATTAAACAATTTATAATTATAATTATGGGAAATCTCATGTAGGAATTGTAATTGCAATAACGACTAAGTCATCCGATTGGTATCCATTGACATATGTATTTTTCTCTGTACACTGTGACAGGGGAGCAAACCAGAAATTGAGTTTGGTCATTGGCACACTTTTTTGCAATGGCCAGTGGGCGGTGGGTGGGCGGTTCGGAAGAGGAGGGGGAGTGGCTGGCGTGGGTAACCAAGTTTCAAATTCACTTTCCATACAAATTGCCCAGCCAGAGAGCCAGCGACGTTGGCAGTGCTAATGAAAATTAACATAAAATGCTGCTGACAGCAGCCAATCGAGCGAACAGGCGAGGAGCTAAGCCGTCCTTCCCGACCCCCTTCCGCATCACCCCTTCCTCTTTGTGGAATGGCATGCCGGTGTTGTCCTTGCCCCGAAAACTGCAGTCAGTGAAGATGCAGCAAACTGATTTTAATGCGATTCAACAGCTCTGCACGCGAGCCCAAAACGTTTTGCTAGTTTTCCAACTCCAGAGCCTCACAGTGGTTTAACAGCAGTGCAACTAAGTTCTAATAGCAGGGCTTAAAATAAATCGAAACCGTAATCCTCAATATATTGTGAGCAATATTGACCAGTAACCTAATGGGTGGATATCATATTTAACCCGTCTTACTTGATTTTCTGAAAATAATATTATAATTTAATGTAATGTGGCCTCACATTACCAAATTTTCAGAAATTAGTTTTAGAAGAGCAGATGAACATTTTTGAAAGCAATACGAGACGGAATATACTTTCATTGCTTGATTTATCACTAGTGCTTTTAAATCAGTCGTGATTAATATTTGTTGAAAAGTTAGCGATGTTCTTTTTACTGGGCAACAAATATCATTTATTTTTATTGTGAGGGATGTGTATTTCTTTTTATTACAATGTATTTTTGGTATTTTTAAATAGAGTGATATTCACAACATTTGCTAAATGCTGATCAGGGAAGATGATATTTCCGTTTTTCTTTTATGTAGTGAGCCTATTTCATGGTTCCTAAACTTAGCTTAGTCTTATAGTTTATTCCACACCACTTGCACATACCTCGTACCAGTGTGCCACATTGTCGACCGTTTTGCCGGTTAGCCCCTGGGCTCAGGCACTGGCTGGCGCTGCATTTTGATGATGTGGGTGAGGGCTAGGATGTGGATGAGGACGGGCTGGACGTGGCTTCGGGCCAGAATGGAGCTCGGGGTGGATCCTGGTGTCTGGCATGGCATGGAGCCATTGTTAGGTTTAACCAAGGTAATCTCTGTGCTTCCATCGCCTATCGTGACAAACTGACATAAATGCCCCCGGCAGTCAGGCAGGCGCACTGAGCAGAAGACTCCGGCGAGGACGGGAGAAAGTCCAATCAACGCCCAGCTACTTGCAGCCACGTCCTTCTGCTTTCGGCCTCCGCTTCCCCACCATTCCGCCGACTTCTGCCCTGCGGTTGCCCTACTAACTATTATTATAGCAGAGAGTGCTGCAGAATTTCGGTTGTCTGCCTGGTTGGAGGCACTTGCCAAAACGCCGTCGTTTCTGCAACCATTGCGTCCGATTTGTACCACTCGGCCCATTCCCTCCCACTCCCGCGGCGCCTTTCCCGCCCAATGTGGCCTACTCGACGGCAATTGACGGAAGTTCATTGGTTAGCAAATGACAGTTTTTGTACGCTCATTAGCATTATTTGTCAGTTTCGTGGTTTTTCGCTCCTCCCCACTAGAGTAAGATGGCGTTGGGACCATTGTGATACATATCCCTCTGTTT
This sequence comes from Drosophila rhopaloa, assembly GCF_018152115.1. Taxonomy (NCBI): domain Eukaryota; kingdom Metazoa; phylum Arthropoda; class Insecta; order Diptera; family Drosophilidae; genus Drosophila; species Drosophila rhopaloa. The sequence continues at coordinate 27,279 of NW_025335052.1, forward strand.
TCCTCTGGTCTATCTCTATCTGTCTGATATGGGCCAAATCGAGTGGGAATGCACTTTCGGGAATGGTGTTTGGGCTGTCTGTCCGATAAATGCTGGAAGCCTGTTTGGAATGTAGGTTAACTACTTAATGCATCAATTATGTGGGCTTGATCGGCTTTTGAACGATCTATTCTTGGTGGATTTAGCAGAATATATTAGCTTTAGTCAGCGTCTTTCCTCATTCCTCACCTCTTTTCTTTAACAAAAAAACTTAGGAACACTCGTCTATTACTGACATTATTCTTCTTAATATAAACAATTCTACTGCCCAGATCAAGTAATATGTACAAAGAAAATAAATGTCTATAGAAGTTACATCCAAATCCAACTGATATAATGTTTCAAATTATCCAACAATGATGCATTTATTTAATCGACATTTTTGCCTTATGAACCAGAGAGTCGTTAAGGAACTTCCAGTGATGGAATCCCTGCTAAAAATGTAAAAACTTTTCTTAATGCCCATTACCCCACATCCAACTTCCAACAGCAACCCATCCCGACCCAATTTAATATTGTTCGTAACTCTTTCTTCAGTGTCGCAAATTACAAAAGTGTACACCTTAAGCCCCTTATCTTCGTTATGATGGTTATCTCGGGTCTGATGATCGTTACCGTTATTGGTTATGACAACTTTTGTGTTACTTTGCCTGACGACGTTTGGCAAATGAGTTATTGATTTTTAATTTACCACACACGACATTTCTCGAGATTCTCCAGCAGGAGCAGCAAAAACTTTTCATTACTTTCCGAATCAGCCCCCAAACTCTTTCCTCCTCGCATCACAGCTTGCAGCAAAATCCGAAGCAGACAGAAAAAATATTCATAGATTTTAAAAGATTTGGAAAAAGTGTTTATAAGGTAGAACAGACACAGAACATTTTCCAAAAGTCAATCCAAAATAAAATTAAAAATGACTGAAATGGTAAAATGGTGATGGAAGCAAATTATATATCCAAAGATATCCACATTTTTAGTTTCTAACATCTTGTACCTAAATATGTGTTTTGATTTATTAAGTAACTGCAGACTAACTTAAAAACGGAGCAAACATTGAATCTTGGTTGTAACTTTTCTATCATTAATTTAATTAATTATTTAAGGTCATTAATATTTTCGAAACATATGTAGTTTATTCTTGAAACAAAGAAGTTTAAAATTATAATGCAAGCTATAAATTGTGATTCACAATGTTTCTTGCCGTGTAGAACTTCACCCCCTCCCACATCAATCCATCTATTCCACTGACAGTCGCTCATTTTCGCATTAAAAGCAAGAGAATGGAGACACTTGCATCATTTTTCAATATGCCGTTGCAAAAGTTGCAACTTTGCTTGGGACATAACTTCTGAGAACGCAGGACTCGAACTCGAGCCCCAACTCAAACTCAAACTGAAACTCAACTCATTAATAAAACACACACCCACACACGGGCACTCGCATTAACACCCACACACACACACATCCTGCCGGGAGAAAGCAACGGTAACATGTAATTGCATTTCTTTGGCGCGCAGGTTTCTTCACATCACATCACATGTCATCATTTTTACGGTGGTGTGTGTGTGGGTAATGGTAACGAGCGTCAACGACTTCTGCGTACGCCCTAAAAACTATGCTATACGAAATTGCAACGCATCGGCAGCCCCAGCGGGACCCGAAACTCTTCAGGACTCTACAACTGCAGGACCACCAACCACTGAAGCTAACCAATATGGCGACACAAAAGCGTGTTCTACATAATAGATCTAGGCACGAGTGCTGCCGGTTTGTGGGTGGATGGGCTGGCGATGGGTTGAATTGGGCTGAAATGGGTGATACGATACAAGTGATTTTCAAGGAAATTTTGCCGTTTGTAGATTGCAATCATCAGAGTAATGGTGTAGAGACAGATGGGTACGACATAATAGTCAGTTGGCAATATTGATTGGCGGTCATAACTGAGCTTTCACCCTGTTGCATTGCTATTAGACTCAAAATCATTTTAACATTTTCGGGATGTGTATTCACCTTTATTTTGCTACGTTGAGGTCCACAAAGACCCTACAATGATCGGGTAAGACGAATAGAAAAATAGTACAGCGAAAACGAAGGTTGTCCAAAAGTTAATAACTTCCGAAATTCGTAAACCAAGAACCTTATCCTTCTATTATCTCATATAATCACCTAAATTTATCAGCAAGTTGGTCTGTTTTCACACATTGGAGAGAACGATCAGCCAGTCCGAAAAGTTGATAAATAACTGTATGTCTATCTAATGGATAACTTAGATTTTGAGTGAGCTAGTTTACCATATAACGTAACTTTTTCTATTTTATAAAACTATTGATAAGAAATGTATAACCGTTTTGAATTGACTTTTTCCTATAGCTGCTATACGATCGCTGCAAACTTATATAACCTTTTGCTTTTAGAAAGAAAATTTGGATTGGTATATAGAATTGGCTTACTGATTATATATTATCCGCTCTTAAACGTATGCATGGCTGTGTTAAATATGACATAGTAATTTTTGATATTGGACCTAAAGGATCCCAGATCCCGAGTTACGAGACACTACCAATGCACTACTCAACACTGCATCCAGCCGTGCTCAACACTCTTACATCGCATACTAGAGAGCTCTTTACCAATTACGTGCGCTTCATTGCTCCTGGAGCCATTAGTGTGATTACGTTTCATTGTCTGCCGAGTCCCGAGTCCTGACTGAGGGGGGAAGGGGGGTGTACGGGTGCGGGTGTGAGTGTGAATATCTGTGCAGTGTGCGTGTGTCCTCGGTGCCTTTCAATTGTGTGTCAAAATGTAGTCATGACGAGACTGACAGTCGTCGTCGAAGGAGACAGGGGAGAAAGTCACGGGGCCAGAGGGAAATAGAGAAAGGAGCAGACCAGCCACGTACATAATTGTATCTTAGTTACTTACGATTGCACAAATTTGAATTCAATTATGTTTTACTTATGTATTGCTGTGCTCTCTTCTGGCAAAAGAAATTGCATGTATTTCGCCTGGAATTGAATTATGTGACCGAGAAGCAGACAGAGAGGGCATGTGTCTCAGAGCAGACAAAGACTGAGAACTGATTGTTAGGACTTTTTCCACCAGCCCTCTTCTTGGCTGCAGTTTAATTTGCAATTTTGTAATTTAAAAGGACATTTTTCAGTTCGATAGTTCAAATGATGCCAGACCATGGCTGACTGACTAGCAACTTGGCTGGCTGGCGGTTTTAGATTCGTGTTTGAAATATTCAAATGCAAATTGCAAATGCAATTTATCGAAGTATTGCACCGAGAAAAAAGCGAAGTTACGTCACGGCATTATGATCGACCGTCGAATGCCCATGGATATGAATTATATGGCACTAAGTGAACAGATTTAAGCGCATGAATTACCTTCACAGCATCTGCTTAGTTTACCAAAATTTGTTGAGCACTGTAAACATTTTAACACATTAAATTTTGCATTACGAACGCATTATGAAACGAATAAGCAATCAATTTATCGACCTTATTGGTTAATTGTTAACCTGTGCTTTCATGAATGGGAGAAGAAACTATGGTCGGAAGTTCCTAATGATGGCAAACATAATTATGAAACATTATTTGCAAGCGACCTTTAAAGCAAATTTAAATGAATTAAGCTCTAAGTTTACCTCAATAGTTCGATGTTTTAATTATGGTTTAACAACAATCGTTTCTAGTACAAAGTTAGTTGAACATTTCCATGTTTAAACGCATTTTGAGCAGCACTGCGTTTCCATTGCCCTAATACAGCCTTTGATATCCTTTATCCTTTGGCCAATCCCGGCTCCATCCACAACACAATCTGCGGCCTTTTATTTTCAATTTAATTTTGCGTTCTGTAATTAAAGCAAGGACCAGGATTATTTATTTATTTATTAGAATGCGCAACTGATTTTGCGTTGATTATTATATGGTCACGCCCTGCGGCCTCTGTCCCTTTCCCAGCTTGCCTTTGCTGCATTAAATATTTACCATAATTGAAGTGACAAGCACAAATGCCACTACATGGAAACAGTTTGGAGTGCCCTCCTGCGATCCCCGCGTCGTTCCAGACCCCCGCGAGTCCAAAACCCGCAGCAGCTGCTAATTGTGTGCAAGCTCATTAACATAACCGCAGGCCAGGCCCGAAATCTACGCCCTCGAGCGCTGGCAATTGCAATATGGCCGGGAGACCCGGGAACGGCCTCCAAAAAACAGCTGCCGGCTGAGCGCCGAACCGGAAGGGAGTGGTGGGGTCAAGGCCAGAGATGAAAGGGTTGGGCAGAAGGATTCTAGGATGACGACGACATGTAGCTACAGTTTTTAGATTATTTAGAATTGATTTTAAAACAAAAATTCAAATTAGACTGCCCTTATATGTGATTTTTTACATGGAAAATATGACTTGGCGCTGTATTTTACTTAAGTACAAACAGCAAATAAAGAAATTTGAACAGTAAATATGTCTTTGTGAAAAGTTTGTGCCCAAAGGTCTTCCTGTTTTTAGAAAAGATTATAAATAAAATTTATATCAGTTTCTTATTTGATTACTTAAAACACCGCACTGAGCTCTCCACTTCGTTTGGCTTAGTTTCGACCGCATTGTGCATTACCTAATTAAGCTAGCGCATTACATTTAGCCAGCCATTCCATTTGTGGATACAATCATCTGTTTGATCTCCCTGTTAACTCCTCCGCTCCACACGCATCTGGGATCTCTTAAGCCGCGTCTTCGGCGAGTGTGTAAGCCCCATTGTATATCATAAGTGTCAAACTGCATATGCATATCTTAATGCTCCACTCAGAGGGAGCGCATCGCCAAAACCGACAAAATGAATTATGGCCGCTAAATTGTAAAATATACGCCAAATTCCAATAAATCAAATTCTGGACTCAAACGCACTCAAACTCGCAGGCAGACACGCACAGTATACCGAAACTCGAAATGAGTTTTATTTCTTCGGCGTTGGAGTGAGTGCATAAAAATACTGAAATACGAGGCATACATATGCATTAAGTTCGATGTGGTTGGGTGGGGGTGTGTGCACATATATTTATGTATAAATCATGTTGGCAAGTTTTTATGCCGTTCGCCGGCAAGAAGACTTTCTATTAGCAGAGGCGTCTCCTATAAATGCGAGGGTTCTCGCTCTTTCCCAGCCCCTGGCCTCTTATCCCCCGCCCGCAGATACGCCCACTCCTTGGACGGCTTCTTCCTTTCGGAGAGTGCATGAATATTTATGACGCAACATTTGGCATAAGTGGCACTCATTTTCAATAATCATCTTAAGCAGATTATGTTAAATGTCAACCATTAGTCATAATGGCCAGTTCTCCTTCACATGTATGTGTGAAGCAGTACATTGGGAAAAAATATATTGTTAAGAACAAATTGATTCATAAGACATCGCGGACTTCATAGCTTACTAAAAAAATGGCAGTTAAAATATTAAACAACAAAAAGTTATTAAGATATAATGATCCAATAGCGACAATGTATACATCTCCTACCAAATTTGTTTTCACAGAAATTGTGAGACAAATTTAAATCAAATTTTATGAACCAAGATACGATTTAATTATTTAAGCAAGACAACAGGAAATAAGTAATTTAACGTGAAGTTAAATGGTAAGGAATCCAAAATTCGCTACTTCAATGTGAAGTTAATTTGTTGAACCTCAAATCTTAACTGGGTCTGTTGTTACACTTTTCATCGTCATTTTCGTTTTGCCGTGGAAAAAGAGTTTACTAAAACATTGCCTTCAGTCAAAAGTTTTCAGTCAAAATATATTTTTGTAATCTTTTTGAATTCTATTTAATGTACTATTTTTTGCAGTGTAAATATATGTGAATTGCTTACATTTGGCCATTCGCATTTCACATTTTATTGCCAAGTACTATTCCAAAGGAGAACGCATAAAATCGGAGAGAGACCGAGAGTGAGCCGAAAACAACTCCTGAACCGAGTCGTGGCCATTTATTACGTGGAATTGTTAGGGCTCTGTTATAAACGGTCCGTACTTGAGCTCCCTCGCCTCTTTTTTGATGTGTGCGCTGCGGATTAGCCGAAAGAACATCGTAACGTCGCCGGGAAAACGTAACGTTTTCATTGTGCGTAAGAATTTTCCCGCAGCCTGTGGGTGGCAGTGGGCTGGTCAGGTGAAAAGTGGCTGGCTATTAATTTGGGCGCTGTGTCAGATGACATTAGGCATGTTAAGCATTCTGTTGAATCACTTGAGCGCTAACGAGATGCCATTTGAAAAGCTGAAGCCTCGGCTTAAGCTTGCCTTCATTAAAGATCTGAGTTATTTTTTGCCCGAATTCGTCGTGTTTCTGCTTCCATTAATCTTGGGCTTGGGCTTCCTCCTCAACTTCTCCATTTGTGTTTGCATATCTTCAGGGCTGGCTTTGCCACAGGAAACTTGCAGGTTGCAAGTCCGACGTCGACAAAAAGAGCAAGAGTTAAAATAACCAATTTCATGGAGGGACCAAAGCCCTTTATCAAGCTCTGCTCAATATGCAGCTCTGGCTGTGACTTTTGCTCCTCGAGGAAACTTCTTCCCGGTTCTTGCGGTTTTGGTTATCACAACTCCAAGCCCCTTAGTCTATCTCTGTCCCTCAGGTCCTTGGCCCACCTGCCATGTCCTCCCCGCATCGGGCTGGGCTGGCAGGTATGCATCAATTCATTGCCTAATCTATTTGCTGCTGACTCCGCCTCCACCGCCCTCAATCTCCACTTCTCGCTGTTGTTTTCTCCTTTCGCCTCCTGCAAGATTGTGTGTTTGTAATTTAGAGTCCTTCGGCTGCTGACAGGAGGCGTCTGTGCGTGCCGGCTTATCTTAAGTTGCGTTCCACAAGCCCAGAAGCTATGAGCTGATCGAAGGCCGAACCTATAACCTTCAAAATGAGTTATAAATTCAAAATCCCAAAATTCCCTCAAGAAGGTATAAACATAAAATTTGAAATTAATCAAGTCTTCCTTTTTAATTTTGGTTTGCTTTAATGTTTGCTGTGCATAAAAAAATGACGACGACGAATGCTGCGAAACAAAAACTAGGTAGACCGAATATTTATTGATATAAAATCAATGACAGGACTAACCTGTTTTAAATAGTTATTTTCTTTGCTTTTATTTACTTTGTATTTTTTCTTTAGCTTATAGAGACTAATTTATTTGTAGCAAAATAACGAAAATACCTATGTTTATTTTATGATATTTTAAGATTTACTTTTCTTGTTAATAAATTTGAACTTTTGCAAAATTGTATTCGTATTTTTCTAATATTACGCAGTTACACTTCTTTAAGATTTATATTTATTGGCTTTCTAAACACTTCTTTTAAAATAGAAAGTATATGGTTTAATATTAGTATTGTTAGTTATCCAAATCACCATAGTTGATAAATTCAATTTGCATCTCGAAAAGCCTGTGATGAAAGGTAGTTGAAAGATTAAAGCAGCAAAAATCTCGTCTTACGTGGCTACGTGTCCCACCGTTCCTGCCCCAGCATTCTTAACTGCAATCCGAATGCAGTTATTTCTGCCAACCTCTTCTCCACTGAGCCAAGATTCCACACTCATAGACATCAATCAGAAGGGAAGGACCAAAACAGGATACAGGAAGAGGCGACTGAAAAGCTAACCTGTTTGGTTATGCAAACCACAACGCTGACCGCCTGACCCAACAAATTACTCAATTTCTTTGTGCCTGGCATGAATATCGCCGCCCAAGAGGGGACCCGGGGGGCAGGACCTCGTTCCGCACCCGGACACTCCCAGAGGACGGAGCTCGGCTCGGCAGCTGGAGGCAGTCATCAACAATCAACTTGATGACGAGCACAATAAAAATGAAAACCGAAACCCGCTTCACTTGCGGCTATCGTGCCATCCCGCTCGCGCCATGCTCTATCTCGGTCTGTCGAGTTATTTGCTAACTTTTATTAATGCCGAAACGTACGGCAACGATTTACAACGACAATAAAAGCGCGTCCCGCTCCTGCTATCATATCGCACCATGTCGCTCCTAGTCATAGTCATGCCACTTGCCTCCGCTATCGCTATCGCTATCTAACCCAGCCAAGCCGAGCCCGGCCAAGACATCCAAGCCGGGCCAAAACCAGGCGGCCACCAAACTCCAAGGCAACGCAACCCGAAGGCTAAAGCCAAGGCGGCGGCGAGGAAAGCCATCCTCTCGTGTCCTGACAATGCCAAGGAAGGTGCGGATCTCGATTTATGTGCACTGCACGCAGTCCCAGCAGTGGCACCAGCAGCCGGCGAAGGGGGAACTCCGTGGAGGAAGGATGCGGGAGATCGACTAATTTATACCCTTTGTGGTGGCAGGATACGCTAAGCCAAGCGGAGCTTCACACATTTTTTTCGACTTTTTTCGACATTCTAGACAGTTATTAATACAATTTTAATTACAATGCTTAAAAATTCGTTACTTGGTCTAAAAGAAGATTATATTTATTTTATAAATTACCTTTTGTTTTTTTTCTTGTGACAACCAAATGTCGAGGTTTATTTTATGGACACTTTCAAAATGTGTGACTTATGTTCTTTATTGTAGCAATATATAATAAAGAAACAGCATCCTGTTTAGCTACACCACGTTTTATGCCATTTTATGATTTACTTTTTTGGTGTTAAATTGAGAACTAATACGGCGGTGTCTTTTTCAATTAAATTTCTGCTGAGATTCAATTCAAATTTGGGTAGAATTGGTTTGAAAGAAATTAAGCGATAGTGATATTTTTATATTTTTTATGTAGCGTTTAAGGTACTATATTTTTTGTTTTTTATTAAATGTATGAAAAGTGGTAATTTTATTTATATATATTTTCTATATTCAACAGAAAACTTTATAATTTTAAGATTTATATAATTTTAAATGAATACAAAAATCAATAAAATGTCCTTTACGAAGGGCTGATTATTTTGTTATACAACTTTTAGTCTCATAAAGCTTTAAATATCTTCCATTTAGGTTCTTTGATTGTGAATTAAAGCTTCTAATTTACTGGTTACCACTTCATGCTGATTCAGCTGAGAAAAGGAATTTACAAACAGGCCATAGTCAAAGCAAAAATGTATTTTGAGCACACCCCAACGATTTTATATTTTCGAGGGTATCGTGCATAAAAAAATGACTCTGGCTCCGTCCGACTGCTGTCCCTGGCAGACACACAATGCATGGAATGTGAAAATCTTAAAGACTTTTGAATTGCCAGCCATAAATGCGCATTTATTTCTATGCTCAAGTTTGGCGATGGCGGGTGGAGCTGGGGGAAGGGAACCCAGCAGCCTGCGTCACTTTGTCTCATTTTTGTGCTTCGCTGACAAATGCAGCCGTGCATATGCTGCTTTTCACCCGCACACACATGCAGTGAGTTATACGGAGGAGCCCCCAAGCCAGCTCCCCCAGGAACTCCCCCGGTTCGCCACTGCCCCTTTGGCAGTCAACGCATATTGGTAGCTAAGTTATCGCATTTGCGACAACAATGCCAAGCGCGGCAGAGATCTGCGAAGGAGCAGTCGGACCCGGATTCGACTTCGGAATCGGAATAGGAATCGGAATTGAATGCTCCAGCAGGGCAGCCGGTGAGGACGTCGGAATCGGGAGTGGGAGTGACAGTGGGAGTTGCGGATGCCGATGCGAGGAGCCACAGTCACGCTACCATCGCGCATCCCAGTTAACTTCTGCACTGGAATTAATTTTTTTTTGTAAAGTCAAAATCTCTATCTCTTAACCCTTTTCTTACATCGTTTTCCAAACATCTGTAAGTTGAATTACCTTAAAAAGTGAAAGATAATATTACAAGTCAAAAAACCCAAAAATATGTCTTGGTATATTAAGTCATTTTTTACAAACAACCTATCATATTCTTCTACAAAATAATGGTTAAGGACATATCTGTATAAATAAATATATTGAAAGTCACAGGACACACAATTAATAAAACACTGATAAACTGATCACTAATCGGAGATCCAGTAATAAGAAGGAAACTTTTCTGGTGAAATATTTTATTTTAAAAAATCTATAAAATTATGGTATATGGATAGGTTATATTTTGTTCAGTCTTACCCATATTTTCTACATACATATGTGGTTCAATTTCTCTCCGTGCATAGCATCTTTTACACTTGCTTGCATATTTTTGCCATTTGAATTTGTAAAATCAACATCCATTAATCTGCACTCACACTTGCAGTACCTCTCCGACCGCTTTCGACGACTGCATCTTCGTCGCCTCGTTTTGCATGCTCGGTTTCATTTTTGCAGCTGAGCTGCAGCAGCCAGAAAATATGAAAAATCTTCTAGTTATACTGGAAATACTAAAAAGCGGAGGGGGCGGTGGCGAGGCGGAGTGGCAAAGAAAGGAAAAAGCTTTGGCAGTCACTGCCAGTTGCCGTCGTCAGTTAGCATCGTTTGCGATAGTCTGGGCGACGTCACACTGCCGTCCCATATCGCATCTCCCCCGAATCCCACCCGCGCAATCCCCAGCTCCTGTCCATTGCTGTTCCCATTCTCGTAGCTGGTTGCATTATTTGCATTTTACGAGTTGCCTTGCACTGGGAAGGTTGCCACGCTCGGGTGGAACGAGAAGTTGGGCGGGTTTTGATAGGGACTTCCCCTTTCTTAATGGGGGCAGCATTGTGGCGAAAGTGTGTTAGGTGGCGACTTTGGTTGGGACTGGAGGATATTGAGGATAATTATCCTTAACGCCTAAAGTAACACATTTAAGTATCATGGGTCAAAGATTGAAACAAAACTTTAGTTCAAAATTTTACAATACCTAAAATAAAATTAGGCAACCTCAGTTTTAATTAAATCTAAAAAAGAGTCAGTAGGTTTTCTATTTCAATTTAGGTTTGAATTCAAAAACCTTTCAGCTCAAGAACAGTTTCAAATGGCAATCTTCGCATCTGTCTTTTCGCAAAGTTCAATGAATGTATTTAACACTTTGATTGGATTAATGATTGCATTTTTCTGAGGCACCCCATATTTTTTCCACCCTGTGCCACATTAAAGTGTCGCCAGTAGCTATACTTTCGCCGTCACACCATATGCTTCAATTACCGCACCTACAGGGCCCTCACCCCACCTCTTGATGGCTCCTCCCACCGCGAGGGTGCTGAGGCCTGCTGCTGATGCCGATGGCATCGTTCTCCGGTTAAAGGTACGCCTCTGGTTCCGACCCCGTGTTCCCCTAAAGCCTCACAAGTTATGCCCGCCATGGCGTTGTCAACATCCACGGAAGTGCATGTGTTTTTCCGTTGGAATAACTCCATTGTGTGTTTCAGTGCAGTCGGGCGAGCATCAGCGAACCCACCCAGTTCACCACCCTACGCTTGTTCGCATTTCTCAAAACAAAATGGGGACAGCTGATACGTCTACGTAAGGTAAGCCAGCATAACGTAACGAAAGAATTCCAGAGGATAATGGCAGATGTGGAACTCTGAGTGCAGTGAAAAAAGATTTAACATTTTTTAGCCCATACTCATATGTAATATTGGATTACACTTTTATAAATAATAGTTATACATTTAAAAACTTTTTAGATTCTGTTAATATTCTTGGGGCCTTTAGGCTTATCAGAAGGTCTTTGACAACCCGAATAGCATAGGACGTATATATTGTTTGAAATACAAATATGATTGTAAAGATGATTAAGAAAGATGTCCGCATAAAAATCGTTAAAGACTTACGGTTCATTTTAAAACTCAGAATAGAGGTGCAATCCCATTTTCTTTTGAAGTGGAACAGAGGTTTGGGTGGCACTCAAAAGGCAATCTTACTGACGGAAAAGCTTAAAGCTGCACACGCCTTGCTGACAAACTGTTGCCACTTGTGTTCCTGTCATGAATTATTGTTGACGCAGGCTGAAAACGAGGGAGCCCCCGCAAAAACGAAAATGAGGCCGACCAGGCCAAAAGAAATTCGACCAGAAGAAGGGCCGAGAAACAATAGAGGGCGAGCTGGGAAAATGGGGAGTGGGAGCAAAGCTTAGGCAGAGGGAAAATCCAATTCCAAAGGCATAAATCATGGCCAAAAGTTGCAAGGTTTTTTAAGCGACATAAATACAATAACTAACCAGAGGGAAAAATATAATTGCAAACGGCCCGAAAGGCCACAGTCCAAAGAAGGCCAACTAAGCGGGGCCCATTGTTGTTGTCCTTATTATTATTGCGGGCCCCGTTTTCAAGTGTCAAGCTGTGGCTAAGCGGTGGAGCGGGAAAAAGGAGCGCTGGGGGGATTCACATACCAAACATAAATTGCTGAAAAGTGTGAAGAGAACATAATTGTAACATTCCTTGTTTTGGCCCAAAGCAATGCACCACCACCGCCACAGCAGCAAACGAACCGGCCTGGAAATGGAGGCCAAAGCACAGCCAGACACATGGCCAGGATGTTAGAAGGACCTCTTCTTGTTGTTGCTGATTTCTGCTGCTGTTGTTGTTGCTGTTGCTGTTGCTGTTGGTGTTGCTGTTGTCGGCCTGCCTTTTTCAAGCATTCAATTATGTATGTCTGCGATCCCTGAGCCTGCCACAAGCACACTCCGGCCCACACACAAACACACTCGCACTCACACCGGGACAGACCGAAACGAGGCAAAAGTTTTGTAATGCCCGCCAAAAAAAGGGGCTGAATGGGGAAAAGGGGGAAAGGGGTGGCAAAGGGCACGGAAAGGTGTGAGGTGTGTGTGCTCCACACTGAGCAGAGATGACTGCCAAGCCGAAGGCGACTATTTGTTGTGGCTACTGTGCCAGAATGATGGGCATATCAGCTAGAGCTTCACCTTTTCGAAATGGTATTTGAATTTGCTTAAACATTTTGTTTGGTTTTAAAAAAAGGGTAATATTAATCAAATAACAACTTAACTAAATGAGTAAAATCAGGTAAACAAATTGTTGTAATCATCAAAACCCATATCGTGCAAAAAAAGTAAAAAGAGAAAATAAGCTTGCAAATTCTTAATCTGATCCATTTTGTGACCCAATATTAGATGGGGTATACCAGGTATAAAATCCTGTTTCGTCGAGTTTACAATTCAAAAAATCACTTAATTCCTCTTAATATAGGTTTGTAAACCAACTTTACAAAGGGTGTTCAGAATTCTCTATTAATTCTTCGCCTTCTTCAATTATTCTTGTAGATTATGCCGTTTGTTTTTGTTATTGTCGCTGGCGCGCTATAATGTAAATGTAGCACAAACCTTTTTATAACACAGACGGACAGGACAACCAACACACACATGGAGAGGTGGGACCGAGAAGGAGAAGGACGAGTTATGTGTGAGCTTTCGCTTTTTGTTGCTGTTGGGTCGGCACATAAAAAATAACAAGAAAAACTGGACCAACAAGCAGTCAGAGTCAGCTGTTTGTTGGCCAAAATATTTGAGAGTGCTGAGAAACTTTGCTTTTGGCCCATCGCCTCTGACTTTGCCATTTAATTTCAGCCAGCTTTCGAGCAGCACTTCAACTGTGAAATCAGCAAGTGGCATCAAAAGTACATATATAGAAAAATATACTTTGCATGTGTGTGCGGGTCAGAGCTTATGCAACATAAATTGCCAGCAAAAATATGCCAAGGTCCTATTCAGGCATTATATTCAACAACAGTATTCTATGCATTCATGGTTCAATAGAAGAAACTGAATAATTCTAAAAGTCCCAAATATTTTTGTACGGCATAAATATCCAGAAGTGGTGGGGTCGGTTGGGAAGTGGGATGTGGGACTTAAGTACTTGATTTATGGCCATTTGAATTGCCAGATACATAAATATTATAGCTCTGACAAATGGAATTAGGACGGAACAAATAGAAGAAGGCAAAGCAAAAGGAAGATTATTATAAGGAATAGGAGGGGATTAATGGATCTTTTTGGCCACAGCACAAATCGAAATCTGAAATATCTGGACACCAAAGATATGATTCCTCTGGTAAGGAATTAGTTATTTTTTGGAAACAACTATTGGCGGCAGGCGCGAAAAATGCCATTTCCAGTTACTCAAAACAAAGAAAACTGTGAAGGTCAATAGAAACAATTATCTTTCCCCCAGGACTAAACTATTAAGAAAAAATTTTACACTTACTCACACTCAGCTTGACCTTATTTCAAAGTATCGCAGAGACGACCAATAAGATCACTTTCAATGATCATGATAATAAACCATACATTTTATGTGGCTTTATACTAGTTATTAGTAAAGTAAAAAAAGAAAATTGTTTTAATACGTTTTTGACCCTATACACTATAAATATTAAAAACCCCCGCTATTACAAAATGGTTGCTCACTAAGTTTATGAAGTTTAGTTTATTCCGTATCTTAACCGCAATACAATAACAATTGTTCCATGCAGCAAAGTTACTGGAAAACATTTTAAATTTTTAATGTAATTTGTTTTTATTAAAAATATATACCAAGACATCCAAATTTTGCAAGATTTTTTAAAAGCTCAAGATTGATTTTTGATCATAATATCTGCGCTTTCAGTGAGTAAGAAATTTGAATAATTTTCTAATCCAGCAACATTTTAAAAATTAATCTTTAGATCACTGATTGAAATACATACACCCTGCAGTGCCCTTCCTTTTCTCCCTTTGATATCACTTTTAAATTTTCGAGACCACCTTCCGCAAACAGGGTTCGAAATACTGCCTAGAATGCAACAAGAGCGCTGCGAAAAGAAACGAGAGTGGGAAATTCGCGTTGGTTCAAAGAAAACTGCAGCGGAAACCGGAATTCCCAGCGCAAGATGTCAACCCTGTTAACCCTTAGCAAAAAACTCCAACGAAAATTGAAAGAAGCTGAAGCGGAGGAAGGACCCTCATCACACAGGGAAAACCCTGGCCAACTGTGACCCTCGGAACTGGGGGAAAAAGTGGAAAACATTTTCTTCTAATAACTGCGCGGCAGAAAAAAGTTGCCAGCGATGAAAATGAAAACGCAGAAAAACGAGACAGCGGCAATTTCGCTACAAAATTGCCAAACCAAAAGGACTTTGAATTCCAATTGCAAAGGGCACCAAGGGAGAGGGCGAGGAATCGGAAGGGATGCCGGGGCGAGGGGATGCTGCTCGTCAGCCTTAAAAACGCAACCGCAGAACATGCAGACGTGCCACGCCCACACAACGAACCGACATAAATCATAGACAACAAAAAGGATGGGAGGAGAAAAGTGCGGCCGGCAACAAAAAACTTTCAATATCAGCAATGCAAATTCGGTTGGCCAGCGGGTAATAGTGCGGGGGAAGGGGGAGGAGCGCAGGGCATAGGGAACTGATGACGCAACACGCCACCCAAAGGCAAATGTTGAACCATTGAAATCTATGCAGCACTAGAAGCAAAAGCTGCAGCCGCCGGACGAGCCATCAACGATGAGTCAATAGGGTCAGCACAGCACCCGCGGGTCACAGTGGACCAAAGTTCATTGGAAAAATGCGAGCCTGAATTTGAAGGAAGGGTGACCCGGCTCCTCATCCAAACAAAGAACGCATTTTTTGCCGAACGGAAGAGAGTGAAAGTTTGCTTGAATAGTCCGAAACAGATGCGAAATCTTTTCGAACGCAGAACTTGGGTTCAAGAGGCAGTTTCGGTTTTTGTTACTTCCGCTGGGTTCACAGAGGAAAGAGAAGATAATTTGGGATAAAATAATTGAAAATTAAACATTGGCTTAATTTAAAAAAAAAGTATTTAATATTTATTTGATAATACTCGGATAAATTCGTATTATACTTGTATCTTTATCGACATGTTCCCTTAAGTGATCAAGTTAATGCATGAAGTGAAATGTATGTATTTGCATTTCGAAAGTTTTATGGTTCTTACAGCTTCATAGTTTAAAATGGTCTTTAAGCTAGTAAATTTTTAAACACAAAATATGGTTGGTTGCGATGCCCATTGAAAGGGCCATGCTCATTCATTTGTGCTTTTTAATTTCCTTTTCTTAACGCCTCATTCCACTGTGCTGATCGGCGCCAAAGGGTAAGTTATTGGGGTTGAGGATTCTCCGCTGGGCGCTTCATTCGAAGAGCTTTATGCAAACGTCTTTTGCATTGATGAGAATGCAAAAAGAGCGTGCCGAAGAGGGGTGTTGAGCGATTGCGGGGAGGTGGAGGTGGAGGTGGAGGGGACGAGCTTTTGTGGAAAGTAATTAAAAATGCTGCAGTTGATGCTTAACTAGTTTTTAATAAGTTTTTAATTAAAAATAAATATGCATTTGTGTGTAAAAAATGATGTGCGCCAGATGCCCAAACGAAGGACGTCCGACCCGGAGCACGTGACTCGGGATGGTGGGGCAGGCCACGTGGCCGGGCAGCCGCTCCGGGGTGGGAATTGCGAACACATCATCATCGCCATCATTATCTTTCTGCCGCTGTTTGTGCTACTCATTACATGGCGTGTAGACAAGGCAAACAAAATTGAATTAGCATAGCGGGCGGATGAAAAAATCACGCATACGCCACCGTCCTGAGGGAGTCTTGGGGACGCTCCTCCGGGACGAAACCCACTCTGCGTCTGCTTCAATAGCATTCCCTGAGCTGTCTTTTGACGCTCC
Source organism: Drosophila rhopaloa (assembly GCF_018152115.1). Lineage (NCBI taxonomy): Eukaryota > Metazoa > Arthropoda > Insecta > Diptera > Drosophilidae > Drosophila > Drosophila rhopaloa. The sequence goes on from NW_025335052.1 coordinate 43,884, forward strand.
TCTGTTGTCCTACAATTGCCCTCAACAATCTGAAGTGTAGAAATTATGTGAAGACGTTTAATGCTTGGGGATTGTGGACTCTGTTGTACTCTTTAAGTGAATTAAATTTTGAAATATGTTAAATGGCTAACTTTTTTTTGGGTACGATCATCATTTCATTAATTCGTTTTACTATATAAATACCCTAAATATTTTGTTTACACCTATTAAATATTTTTCAAATCTGAAATCGACAGTTAAAATGTGCATTTGTTTACCAATTTAAGCAATTACAGAAAATAGTGCGGTTGAAAGATCTAAGTTTTGTATTTTTCAATTCTTAAAGAGATTTGTTTTTTATTCAACAAAAATTCTCTTTTTCATAAATAAATTTGTAAGTAGTAATCTTAAAAATATACATTTTTATTGTGTTGTGTTCAATCCTACTCAAATATTTCGGTTAGCTGAAATTCGTAAGCCAGGAAAGCAAATATTGAAAATGCAGCCAACCTTAGATTAAGTGTGGTGTGAGGGCTATTCTTCCCCTTGGCCATTGGGGCTGATGCTTAGTATTTGCTTTCCCTAACGAATGCAGGCGGCCCGCTGGTCGGCTTTCCCGGGTCTCAGGAGACTGAGACTGCTCCTCGACGCCCCATCCTGCGAGCCTAAGCGTGGCACGGCTCCAAGATGAGCTCAAGCGCAAAATTATGTAGCCACACAGATACGCATACACAGGCTCGACAATCAAGCGATGAAATTTCATGCGTTTGCACATGCGTTTGCCCCTGGTCGGCGACCCCCTGCTCAGCCAAACTTCGGGGATTCCCCGCCCAAAAAATACCTCCCGCCCCTCTTGCCCCACAGACGAATAACACATTTTCACTTCCTTTGAACCTGTTACGAATTTTTAAATTTTTTTTCCGGTAGATTATCCGCTTTTATCCCCGGCCACTTCCACGTCCCGCCCGCCCAAATGCCACACAATGCACGAAAGGCACGTACCAAATGTACTGAGGCGGCGTGGGAGGGAGGGGGTGAGTTTTGGGGCCGGGCTAGTGATCCCTTAGTCCATAGCTTGTGTGCAAAAATATTACTTGACTGACATTTAAATTAACACAATCACAGTTATTGGGAGCTCAACTTTAGTGGTTTCGGGACGGGGCTTGGGATGAGCTGGATTTCGTGCTCCATCTCAAAAGTCACTGCCCAAGTGGACTGGGATAGGATCCCCGGAACGAGGGCAACATGTTTTCTGACAAAAACTTGATAAATCTTTTGTTTGGACTAGGATTGGGACTTTGGAGGGGTGGGAAATGTTCTGACGCCACATTTTCTAAAGTCACATTTGGTATTCAGCGGATTTCCTTGCATTTATAACACTTAACAGTAAGGGACTTGGAAAGCAGAGAAAGTAAGAATAATGTAACCATTTATTCCACGATCAGTGTATTTTGTTGCTGTACACCATCCAATTGGTTCTTCATTCATTTCATTTCTTGTAAAATTGACTAACGCATGTGGTTTAACATTCGTGGCTTGATCTCCTTTAATTGGCTTACTAAAAACACGTTCTTGTCTGAACAAGAATGTAGAAAGATGTAAGAAATGTAAGACCTGTGATGTCTGCTTCCCCTTCGAACATATGTGAGAAACATATACCCAATTGACTTGATAAATGTTCAATTAAAACTTCAAACTGCTGCTCCATGCGAACTTAACATTTCTTTTTTGCCATTGACTGCACTATTGTGACATTTCTTTTTGTTTTTCGATTTTTTTCGGGGTCAAACATTTGGCTCGGTTGCTAGACAGTTTACGGGTGTATGGAAGTGTCCGCATCCCGCTCTCCTTATCAATCCATCTCGCCTCCCCCTCGTCCCCCTTCATATCATGCGCGTGGGCGTTTTTTAATCAAAATGTAACAAGCCAAAAGCAAACAAGGATGGTCCTGACCAGTTCTGCCCTGTTCATGGCCAGGACAGAGCTCATGGCCTGGATTAGTAGTGCAGCGGCAAAAAGGAGAACGAAGAAAGGAGAGAGGAGAAAGGCCCAAAAACAGATAACGAGAGTTGCCGGCTTTGGAAAAGATAGTTCTTGTTGCCCTCCCTTGTTGCACACTTTTTATTGGACTTTATGCGCTTTTGTGCTGCCCATCCGCCTCCTCGACTCCGGCTATACCCTTCGGTGTTTGTCCTGTTCAAAGGAGATGGAAAAAGGTACCCGAGGAGCGCATGAAAACCCATGGCCCGGGGTCAGAAGCAACTCAATAAGCGATGCCGAAGAAATACACGGAGCACTGTGGCCGAATGAAGGGGAAGTCTTACTAATTTCCCGGGCCTGCGCCCGGGGTTGATTAAATATGAGGGAAAACGGTTCGAGGCCCTCCGATTGTTTACCTTATCCGGCCAATTTGTAACTAAATCGGAGTCGGAGATGAGCAGCTAAGCTGCGTGTAAGCTCTCGCAGGCGCCACTTCAACAGTCTGTCCTAATCGGAGTAAGAATGGCGCGAGGAGTCGACTCCTGGTGGAAGGCCTTTGTTGATCAGCTCAGAAATTAATTAACCAGGAACACACAGGGCATAGTTTCAATGGCCAGGCAACAGCATCGGCACTGGCAGTGGCCGCACAATAAAACAATAACAGAGGATGCCAGGGCCAGCGACCACCTCCCACACCGCCCCTCATCAACACATTACGAGCCACTCAATAAGCTGCCATCGACGGCGCCTAAAGTGCCGGGAACACACACCCACACTGGATAACGATGCCGTAGACGATGATGAGGCTGCAGAGTTGACGATGATCGGGATGATGGAGCCCCAGTAACTGTAATTTGCTGCGTTCAGTTTTAGTTCAAAGGCGATGTAGGCGCCTTCTCACTGCTTTTGGGGCTTCGAAGTGTTGTCGGAGGCGGGGTCGGGACCTTTTGTTCTCTGACCTCATTGACTAACCGGGCTATCCTAACAATGTGAAGGCTTCAAATGCCTTTCTATGGACGCATTCGTCCATGTGGGCTAAGATTTTTGTGCCGGTCATCAGCAGGATGACGATGACGAGGCTGGACTTTGCTCAGGGCTGGGTTAAGGTGAGTCAGTGGGGGGAGAGAAGAGTTGCGAGCTTAATAATACTTATCAAAATCGTTAGAGAAACCAATACGCAAGCCACATTCTGTAAGGAAAGTTAAAATCCCATTTTGTTTTTTTTACTAAACCTTTAAAACCATAAAATACATGGCTATTAAAACTGAAAAAAGGCTTTCGCTTAATTGAAAAATATATTATTGAGTGTCTTGTAGCATGATATATTTAAATCAGTTTTAAGGGGCTCTGCACGGAAACAATAAATTTAATTTTTCTCCATAATGACAGTGACACGTTTAAAATATTTTTGATCAAAATTCATCCTATATAATTATAATTATACAAAAAAAAAAAAATTTAATAGAGTAACCACAAGATCTATTTGTATGTCATTTTGCAACTTAAAGCGTGTTTTTGTATGTTACTTATAAAATTTATTACCATTATATTGAATTAAATTTAAAAAAAATAGTTTTTGGAATCTACTAGCTTGAAAACTTTAATTCAAAAGTTTTGAGATCAGGCAAGTTAAAAATTTGCACATTATACAAGTCAATAAAAAAATATTATTGGTCAAGCATTTGTAGTTTTTGGATTCATCTTTACATAGAGAACGGCTAGAAAAGCTAATCTGATATAGCATATGGTGACATGATCTGTTACATGCTTGCTACGAAATATATAACTCTATTGAATTAAGTGTGAAGATAGTGTGCATATCTTTTTATAGTTATTGGTGCCATTAATCCGAATAAATGTCTATGAAGTTGTAAATTCATCGAAAAATAACACTTAAACTTGTGGTACCACCCACGCTTCTTCGATGTTGGTTATCGGGCTCCATCTGATTGTAATCAAGTTCCTTTATGCCTAACGATGTGTCAGCCCTCGTGTGACGTCTTTGTTCGGCCCTGACTTGGTCAGGTTCCTCTGGAGCGTGAGCGGCCAAGAATTGGAGTCCCATAGTTGTGGGTGTGTGTGGATTGGTATTAAAAACAAAAGACCCATAAAGATTATGTCAAAAACAAACTATTCAATTAAGTAACTAAACTAGCTGACGTTGGCAACAAAGGGACAGCAGTTGATGAAGACTATTCCAAAAGCCACTTGTACTGCTGCCGCCTTCCACACATGCCGCATGTCCTGCATACTCACATGCCAACTGTTGAAAGTGAAGGAACTTTTGGTCTTTGTCAAGCCCAGCTCACAACAACAATTACAAACGTCTTGCTCGGACTCTTTTTTGTTTTATTTGCATAGCAGAGATAGGGATTGAAAATGATGGAGAGATAGGGAAGATCCGGCCAATATGGGAGAGAAATATGTAAGGAAAGGGAAAATAGAAAACTTGGAGTCTGTCATTGGTTGGGGTAAAGTTGATTTCACATCTTTCTATTTCCCTTCTTTTATTTAGTTTCATTGGAAATTCGTATAAAGAATATGTTGTTTATGGGGTATATTGATTGAGTAATTGTGACGGTAATTGTGGTGTAAAATGTATTGATTAGCCTTAGCCATTATTTGTAGTAATGTAATTTTTTTTAATATATAACATAAGTGGAAAAGAGGTAAATGAAATAAAAAATAATATTAAAATATTTTAGTGTGCTTAACAAAGCAGATTTAAGCAAGTACAAATGTTAAAAATTTAGTTTTAGTAGTGGTAATTTAAAAGTAAGAATAAACAGATACCAAAAATGTAATACAAAAAATTCATAATATATTTAATTCGTACAAAACAGGGAAAATTCAGCTTTTTCATTTAAAATAATTATAAGTATGGTTAGTTCCAACAGTTGTGCTGGTCGTGCTGTTGTCTATCGTTACTAAAAGTGCACCAACTTGAGTGTATGGGCAAAGCGTTCTAAATATGTATCTCAGTAAGATATCTTGTCCAGCCTTCTACAAAAAAATAAAGCAATAAAATATTGTGGTGAATATGGATATAGTTTTCCATATTACAGGGAATGTTTGTTGCGAGACTCGCTTTGGATTGATATTGGTTTTCGTAATATGTAAGACCCTGCCGATGGTCAAACACTCGTTGTCTCTCCGTGGACTCCAAGTTATTGGCATTATTAGCAAAAGGCTTAGGCCATAGCGTGTGTCAGGAGTGCCTCATTGGATAGAACATGGGGCTTGAGGCAGCGGTTCGAAATGGGTGAGGAGATGTGGCACGTGTCATAAAATAAACAATAATCCGAGGCAGCGCCTGCCATTCCACATAGCTGCACAATAAATTGTATCTAATAATGCGCACCGTGCAGTAGAACAAACAATCAATCAATATACAATATTTTCGCCCCCTCCCCTCAACTTTTGCGTGTTCTTCGAGTTGCCAGCGATTTTGTTTTCGATTCCGATTGCCTTAAAACAAAGAGAGAACAATGAAAAAATCGGGAAAAATAGAAATAGAATAGACAGAACTTGTGTAAGGAGTAGAAAAGATAAATATTTATACCCCGAGCGCAGTGCAGGCGACGCTCGACTTGTTTTTTCAGCTTCGTTGAGCGTATAGAACTAGATCCAAACCAACGGGGTACAGGAGAGGCTGGAGGGGATCGGGGTGGAGCTAGAAGGTGGGTAAGAGCATTTGTAGATAATAAAAAACAAGTAGGTAAATACAATATAAATGCTGGTAGCCTGCTCCCGGTTCTCCCCACCGCCTGAGTCTCAGTGCCTTCCCGTGCTCTGTGCTCTGTGTATCTTACAGATACGATTCGGTTGCAGCAGCAGTGCCAGCCAGCACTTTTATTACAAGCGACTTTTCTGCAAATTGTGGAACCATTGTCTTCTCCTGCCGCTGCTCCATGGCCAAGAGGCCAAAGTGTTTGAATTTACTAGCAAAGCGGAAAGGCAAAGAGAGCGAAATGAACTACGACCCATCCAAATGCTCGGACGGGCTCGAAAGGTTGCGAACTTACCCGTCACGCCCACCCCGAAACCGTCCAGCCAGAAAGGTTCACAGTTTCCCGTTTTCTGCTGCGATGGCATTCTTATTTATAAACCCAAAGGCAAAGCTGAGGAAACCTCCTTGGGTCGGAGACGCTCGTTATCCTGCGGGCGTAATAACTAGTCGATGATGCGAGAGTTGTTCGATCAAATTGGTAAACAAATGTGTGGGCGAGCTATGGGCTAGCAAAGGGTGAGGAAAGTTGTTTGTGTTTTGAGAGATGCGGTGGTTATTAAAAGGATTTTGCTGTAGAGTGGAATAGAGTTTAAAGCCTTATAATCACATCCACTCCCATGTACGTTTCTCTAAGCAACAACCTTCGTAAAAGTGTCAAGATTTTAGATTTTAAAAAATTAATATCTCTTAAAGTTATTTTTTTAGCCTAATAGGTCCAAAAGGATTAAGACACTTCTCTAATCTTTTAGAATTCGTCATATTTTAACATATTCAAACTCGTTTTCATTATATGCAATGCACAGACAGAAAGAATATACTTACACTTTTGATAAGCTAAAATAAAACACGTTAATATGAAACTATTAAACCATCGATGTGATTCTATTAATGGTACAAAGTCCTTGAATAGGTGCTTGTCAATTACTTGTGGTCTTTTGAGAATATTTCGTATTTGTTTGACACTTATTTAATATTAATTTACAACTAGAAAAAACACAAGCTTTAATTTAAATCTTAATTTTATTAGAGACTTTTTTGGGTGTAGAGAGCGATTACCGTATTACTTTACCGCTAACGGCTATAAAAAAGGGGACGTCTCTTATAAAGTATATATTTATTGATCGTTATCACCTGGAGAGTCAAATTAGCCATGTCCGTCTGTCCGTCCGTCCGACTGTCAGTCTGTCCGTTTACGAATTATAGTGTGTCGATAGACATTGATCGAATAACATGATATAACTGCAGGAATTTCGTCTTTCCAAAGTTTTCTTCGTTTTTTGTTAAATATATTTAATGATCTTTGCTATGTCAGCTATTTGGTATAGTCCTCCATTTTTGTAAATTTAAAAATAATATATCCAGAATTATATATTTTAAAACAACGATAATTTGACTAATTGTTATTATTGATAGCATTTAAGGTCACCAGATAACTGGTTAGTAGGTACTTGATGGCCAATCACATAGCGCTGTATCTTGTTTTTACTACAGTCTTGAGACAACTTAAATCTTCTTCAGAGTATCTGCAAGTCCCCGAACACCTTAATGCCTTCGCTGAGACTGTGCCAAGGAAAGACAAAATCAGATTGGTGTAAGATGGAAGTTGAGAAGGGGAAAGCCAGCGCTGGCCATTTTACTCTGCTAAGTAGTGGGCAATTATTTTTACGACAACTAGTTAAGGGTGCCCCAATGTGTGGGGCCGGGAATGGGGAAGAGTTGGGAAAGGGCGGTGGGATTGCCACTTAAATTTGCTACTCGCTTCTAATTGCGGGTTTTTCTTATCCCCCAAAAGAGAAGCAACAATGGTAAAAGGAAAACAATGTTAGCAGCACTAGCCGTAGCAGTAAAAAAGGACTAAGGAGGGGCAAATGTGTGTGTTGATAGCTCAGATATGAAGTTGAAGTTGGTCGGAGAGGAAAGCGAGTTGAATCGAAATAAATACATGAGGGCTTGCGCAACAATACAAAGTTAACTAACTTAAAAACTTGCCAAAGATAATGAGTTCCAAGATAGATGGCACCCAACCCCGAATTCACCCCTCACCTTGGGAGCAGCCTTCGTATGAAGCATAACTCAAACGTTTGCTCAGTTGTTTTTATTGCTGGGTCTTGGTCCTTGGCTTTTCTGTGATAATGATAACGAGAGCTCAGAAAAGTAACAAATCCAAGCTGCACCCAAGGGTCCTTTGTGTAGGGACGGATGCACAAAGAGAAAGGAGACCAAAACAATTATGAGTGTCGTTATACAAATCAAGTCTTGTTAGAGCAGTATGCATTTAAATTACTGCCTAACAACACATTTATATAAGAATGTTTTGAATTAATTGAGGGTCTTCCATAAACTTTCTTTTATTTTTTAGTAAATATTTTAATTAACATCGAGATAACACTGCAAATCGTAAACACAAATAGTATGAAAACACAATATTATACTAGGCTAATGGTTGATTTTAGGAAAATGAGTTATTAACCACGGATTTGGGATCCAGTAGTCAATTTTGGTAATCATTTTTCTGCAGTGCAGGGGAGCCTGGGGTCAAGTATCAGACATCTGTTTGAGACATTGTTGATGATTGCAGGAGTAGTTGTCTGTGGCTCAAAAACTCTCAGCGACTGAATCGCCATGATAAGCACTCCCTCACTCGCATTCACTTTGTTTGAGAAATCAAAGTTTAGTATTGTGTCTACTTTCTGGCAAGTTTTCAATGCCGAAAGCTTGCCACTGTTAAGGTGGTAAAAGTTATTTGCTTGTGATAATTTTCAAAATTAGAAGTGGCAATAGAGACAAGAAATCGCAGAAGTTGACGTAGAATTAAAACTGTTGAAACTTAAATACAAAGCCTTAAATCGCTGTGTATTTACACATAAGCATAAAATGATCAAAATTTGTTTAACGCACCTTAAAACTTTATGATAATGAGCTTTATATGGCTGAGTACTTAAAAATGTTCATAAACTGATCAGAATTCGCAGAACTAAACTTTTAAATCTTTCAGATTAATAACAATAGTCTCAGTTGTTGACATAATTTAGCTTATTACGTAAAAATAGAGGATTTGTCTGTTATCAAATATTTATACAAAATTAATTATTTGTGAAGTTACTTATATATGTTTATGTAGATGTAGTGTGCATATTCAAATAGAAAGTCATGCGGGTGCTAATTGAAATGCTTTGGTGACATGGCCGTTGACATTTTTTAGATTTTTAATTAAATTGCTTTCAACATTTTTTCCCAATATATATCATTTTCAGTTGGTTGCGTTTCATGGGGGAGTTTTGAATTCCCTCCCCGCCCCCAAGTGCTAGTGCCAAATTCTTACATGCTAACTAATTTGATGTTTTTCGTGTTATATTTTTTTTTAACTTTTGGTTTGCTTTTTATTCGATCCACGAGTGTGTTATTTTCAACCACAAAATTGAAATGTTTTAATTGAAACTAAATGTTGCCCCTGTGTATTGCCTGCAAATAAAACAAGAGCTAAAACGAGAGCAAACAAGTCGGTCGAAAACAATAACAAGAACACAAACACGAAGCCACCCGGAAAACTGGGAACCGGCAATAATAATTACATCGAATGTAGTTTCCAGTTCCATTCTCTGTTTGCGACTTTGTCCTGAAACTCCATCACAATGCAGTAAACTCCGGAAATCCGATTTGCGACCCCTTCTGCCCAGTTTTCATTCATTTTGCAGGGCTTTTCGTGGGACTCCTTAAACCATTTTCTCCCTGCTTTTGCTCTTTATGCAGTGCTGCATTGGATTCTTATCGAATGGAGGACAAGAATATGCCACACTCTTCGCAGAAAAAACTCCATTAAATTAATTGTAAATACATAAATCGCTTTACGAGTTTTTTCGCTAGTATAATTTTATGAGTTCCACCTTGGGTTTTTTTAGGATTTTTCACATTGCAAAGCGTTTAAAAAAGGCCAAAAGCTTAAGCCTCGTGCGGTCAACAAAAAGCTGGCCGCAATGGGAAAAATAAATACGGGCTCAGGCTGTTGGTCGTGGATAAAACAGGACCACGCGGACCTTCGCCTGTCCTTTGGGAACTTTTTTGACACACACACAGACAGAGATATACACAAACAGGGCACATAAAAATGCATTAAATAAAATTTGTCATATAAATCTTGCAATTTATATGTTTGTGTTGTGTGGCCTGCAGTAGCCCGAAAAATGTAATTTACAGGCCAAAAGCTTTGGGAAGTAAGTAGATGTTGATATTTCAAGGGTATACCAGGCTCAAAGGTGGATTTGGGCTTGTATTTTGTTTATTTTTTTGATCAACAATTTAGTAACCTTTTACGAGAACTGCATAATCAAATTGTTTATTTATTAGTTTATCTTTAGGAAACAAAATTGGGTATTGTATTTTCGGACAGGACGAATATTAAAATATTGAAGAAAGACCTTGAATTTATTTTCAATATTTGTAGCATACATTATTGCGCTCATTTTTATTTTTTTCGCCAGAAAGTCCCCATACTAACAAGCTGCTACAAAGGTGGCTTATTTATTGTTGAAATATATATATATATTTAATAAAAAAGAAAAACAAATTAAGGTCGCCAATGGGTAACCAGCAATCGCAAGGCTTTCTGGCATTAATACACTCTTTTTCGCTTTCGCATGTCATCTCGAGCGAGCTGCCGTATAACTCATTAAGACCGCTTGTCGCAGGTGCTAATTCGTTAAAATGGAAATCAGAATTTTCCAATTAAACTGCGGATAATAAATTGGCCCGAACCGAAACCATATATACACTCGAACACACACCAGGCCGACGTGGGGCGAGCTTTTCGGGGTTGGCCGGCAGCATCGGCCGGCGGCAGCCGCAGCAGCTGCCGAGCCCTGGGCTGCGTGGCGGGCTCTGGACAGAAAGGAAATAAATTATAAATACGCCGGAAGTTCCAAGTCAGCATGAAAGGGCGAAAACACACACAGGCACCCCTGGCGGACAGGCCACCCACAGGTTTGCATTTCCTTTAGCTAGCTAATTTGTAAAAAGCTGTTGACCAGCACACAAGAGCTCGCAGCTGAGACTCGAAGAGAAGATAAACTATGCGTCGTCCATATATGTACAGTGCTCATATATAAGCAGATACTTTATCTAATGCCAGACAACGTGTGGAAATTTAGATGTACACACAGCCACGCACGCACCCAGCTTTTGTGGGGTGGGGCAAGCAATTAGATAAAACAAACGCAATGCTGACAAAGGCAATGCAATTTTGCTTGCCAACCGCAGCAAAAGTTGAAAACATCTCAAATATGGTGGAGTTCAACCAAGATGTGTATAGGGCAGCTGAGAAGTACTGTCGCTGCTGGGACATTCAGACTGAAGGACTCGTTTTAAATTACAATTTTATAAGCATTTTAAATTTAAGTACAATTTTAAATATTTGCTTTAGTATTTGTATTTTTTTTTTAATTTTTAAAATGCTTTTTGTTTAAATTAATGTTTTTTTTTACGAGACTAGATTTTACATTTTTTTTTGCACTATACCATACTATCTTAACCTACAGTGAGCCTTAACACTTTTCTCCTGGGTTTCATTCCCTATTTTATGTAATAAACAGCTTTTATCGTTTTTTCAGCTACCGCCAATTTAGAAAAAATGTTTGCCTTTAATATTGGCTACACTTCTTGTGCGTATAAATAATTTTGCTTAAACCAAATCTTATTCGTAAATAAACTAATCAATTGTAAGCATTCTATTATTTACCTTGTTGTGTTTTAAAAATAAATTAAGACTGAAGAGTATCCTGTAGGCCACTTCCTATAATTTAGTGTTTCTGATGGCCAAATTCTGGTGTTCCCCCAACTCTGATATCTATACGTGGGTATATCTCTCTCGAAGTGCCCATCCCTAAATCGAGGCCGCAAAACCAAGCCAAAGAAGCGAAACGAGGAGTCAAAACTGCTGTTGCCGCAACTTGAAGTATGCGTGGTCAGAGTGGCCGGGAGATGGGATGCACTGGCGGCGAAGGATGGGGTGGTGGATAGTGGATGGGGGCTGTTGTGTGGCAGCAGCTGCAAGAACAGCTCAACAATTCAATTTAAGATTCGTGCGCAATTTGCGCAATGCAAGGCGCCAGGGGGCGTGGCCCAGTACAGTCGCCGTGCGTGGGTGCGAGTGACTTGAGTTGATTCATATGGCAGACAGCTTGCTCTACTTGGCATTAAGCATTACGCGGCAATGGGTCCGCTTTTCTCTTGGCCCGTGCCGCCGGAATCCGCGCATCCTGGCTTACGCGTGTTGCGAGCTGGGTAATTGTAAAACTGGCTCATTTATTTCCCGCGTATTTTGTTTGTTTTTTATTTAAGGCGGTACACGTTTTGCCAGCAAATTTTCTTTACTGATCTGTTTACAGAATGGGACAGTTACAAAACGAGGATGAATATACTATACGATAAGTTAAAGTTAAAGCATTTATTCAAGAAAATATCTAAATGCCATTTTATGGCAAAAAAACAAAAAAGTTATATAAAATAAATTTTAAGGAAATGGACACGCAGGACAACCGAATTTCTGAAAATATACTTAGGCAGTCCTTAGGCAAATTTATATTTATGATTAGGATTATATATATACAATATATAACTGCAAAAGAATCATTTATAATTTTTATAAAGCTTGTCAAATTCTAATATCATTCCTTTTCTCCTCTTTTTTACGCACTTCAGGTTGCGATGTCCCTTCCTCTGTTCCGTTTTCAGACCCTCTTGTAGACAAACAGTTCCATGGCAAACAAGAGTTATTTGGCTTTCCAATGGTTTAATTAAAACATTGTTACTTCATTGTGGAAATGCGCAAAGTGTAATTATATAACATTTTCCAACCACGCTCCCACACACTCAGTCTCACTTAGTTGGACGCCCAGTTAGAGCGTTGGCAGTGCTAACAAACAAATACAAGTGCAACCAGCGGGACAGACAAAATGTGGTACATGTGTCGACAGGCGGGAAACAGCCGAGTGGGGGAATGGTGGAGGTGGTTACAGGGGTGCCGGAGTGGAGTAGTGGAGGAGCAAGTGAAGCCGCTTTGAGCTTTAACGCTTTGTACAGATTCCTATGCGTGGGTGTGGATTTCCCTCTGCACTAAGGGAAAAAACACGATATAAATTAAAGAACAGCTTTTTTGATTGTGCATTTTAAAGTTATAATACTTGTCCTAAGTGGAATCCCAAGATAGAGGGCAAGAGTTGCGTAAAAATTGAGGTAAAAATGCATTAAAAATGGTACAAGGTACTTAACAAATTTTATTTATGATTTTACAACCATTTAAATCAAGACAAAATGTTATCGAATCAATACCAATTTGGCCTTTTGCATGGTCTTCATTGAAGAGTATTTTTCCATTGATTCTCAGCAAACCGATATTGGCTTATTGGCTTGATTTCCTTTTAAAGCAATTTTTTCTCTGTGTGCCCACGTGTGCGTGTGTTGCTTGGTTCTTTAAGTTGACACGCACATATTCATAATAGGAAGAAAATTAAATTAAGCCGGGGCATAGTCTCCAAAAAGCAGGCAACAATATTTGCACGCCATTTCAAAGATGTGTAAAAGGAGCAGGCAGAAATCTAGAGATGCGATTACGATGAGTGCAAGTAATCTGAATATCGATAAAAAGTATTTATTCATTAAATTAAGTAAACAAATTTAGCTCCAAAATCAAGACAACAATGCAACGAGAAATGCCATCATAAATATTAACACGAAAATCTTATGTCTGAACGATCAAAAAAACCAATGACTAAACATTGCAATGACAAGTTAAATCAGGACAAAAGCTAGTTTTACTTGTAAAACTTGAAATGGGAAAAGACTAACTAGTTTGATTTGAGTACTTTTTAAGGCCTAATAACAACTCCTGCGTGGCCGAGTCCTTATACTCAGATTTAATAATAACTTGAACTTTCAACTTCAATGTCAAACGCCCAAGTGGGTCTTGGGTGTTTTGACCATGGTTTTCCGCAAACTAGTATGTGATAAAAGTATTCAGTTTCGATAAATTAATACACAGCTTAAATTCTTTCAGAATCAATTCAGTTTAGCTTTGAAACAAACAAAAATCCAGATTTCTCGACCTGTGATGTCATTTTCAGATTTTACGAGAACTTTTTAATGCGGCTGTCCAATTTTAATTCACAGTAGTTTATTATTGAAGTGATAGAATTGGGATAACATTAAAAATCGTCCCAATGACAAACTAGGTTGCGAAATTTGATTTCGTAGGTAAGTGGGATTCTTTATAATCTTCTTAAGCTTCATCTGTTAAATGTCACATTTTATAATAGTCAATCTTCTTGGCCTTGTAAGAATCCCATCACTACTGGTTTATTCAACCACCGCCACGACAGCTTTAATTAAGCCTGGTAACCCTTTAATAGCTTAATTGAGGTTGACGCTTTAAAGACGTTGGCTTCCCTTGGGCGGGGCAGTAAAATAAAAGAGGCCAAAGATGAGTTCGGCCGTATATAAACACAAGAGCAACATACACACACGCACAGGGCAAAAAGCCAAAATGCCAAAAGGCTGGAAATAAATTAACTTTTTCGGTGATTTTATGTAAATTGTGAAATGGAAAGCGCTAGCCGCCAGACGTCCTACCGACCCACTTATATTTATTTAACGATGTGACCCAAATTCATTTCTTCGTGTGGAGTGTTTAATTAGACAAGTTTCCCCCACTATTCGGCTTTCCCAACGACATTTGGAGGTCCTTACGATTCCCCGAGTGCGAAGGCTCCAATTCCAGAGGTTGGGTTCGCTTTTCGTCAAGGTCAAATGATATGCGCATATAAATAACCCCGCCCAGGGTCCGCCCCAATTGAGTTTTGGGGCTGGGGGCGGACTGCGGCTTATCTTGGGGTGTGCTGCTCCAAAAATTTACGTACTGTTAAGTAAAGGATTTGTGGTTAATGACGGTCGTCGGTTTTGGCCACCGCCGGATTATTTTTTTCCCTTCGCTACATATGTTGCGTAGGTTAGGAAGTTTTTCATGTGGACACACTGTTTTTGGGTCTTATTGCGGTGCTGGGTTGCTCAGGATGTGGGCAATAAATTTAAGTTGTAATCAAATTTAAATTAAAGTTGTGGGGTTTGGTCAGATTGAAAGGTGCCATTAGGACAGAAATGGATGCGGGAGATCTGAGAAAGGGGATGATGTTTGAGTAAGTATGAAACATTGTGTTACTTATTGTCAAGATCCTTTCAATATACTATTTTTACCATTTCAACCGTGAAATAAAGGAAAACGAAGCGTTTTGGTCCCTCTGAACATCGAGATCCCAGTTGGAGTCAAAAAAAAAGACTTCGATTTATAATGAAACAATTAGTAAGCATTGAAAACATCGATGTTTTTCATAAGCACTCACTCAGTTTAAGGTTAATTTCGCTGATGCCTGTGGGACACGAATTTTCCAAAATTTGGCCGTTCTTCTAGCTTATTTTGTTTTTATTTTTAAATACATTTTTCCAAAGAAAGTCTGATTCTAATGTACTGATTGCCACTTGACTTTCGAGTCAAAGCTTTAAAAGAATTACAAGGGAATGGTAAAAAGATTGGGATGAGGTGAGTCCAACAGTCCAAAATTTGGCCGTTCTTCTAGCTTATTTTGTTTTTATTTTTTAATACATTTTTTCAGACAAAGTCTGATTCTAATGTATTTATTGCCCCTTGACTTTCGAGTCAAAGCTTCAATTGAACGGCAAGGGAATGGTAAAAAGATTGGGATGAGGTGAGTCCAACAGCCTCTCGCATCACAACAATTTCCCCCAAAGAGTCAGAAATGCAAATTGTGACATAAGTGGACGGCTTATCAAACTCGCAAATCCTTCGACCAAAACAGATATGAGACTGTGACAAATCCTGGCCGGGACCTCAGCTGTCATGAACGCTCGACAGCCCCTTTGCAGCCCCCGAGTTTCAAAAAACGCCCCAGCTAAGCCCTGGCTTAGATGTGTTAGATATGTTCAACAGCTGCGTTATTTCCATTTTTCCACTCCGGTCTCCTTTTTTTTGCCCGCCTCGAGACCATGACAACTTTCAATTTCCATGACCGCCCCCTCGTTCGCAATTTCAATTTTCCAAAGCACACGCCACTCCGAAAGGTCCGGCCACGCCCACAAGCTTAAGGCGGGAGAGATGGCAGAAATATTCTAATCCAATCGAAGCATTTATCAGCGTAACCGATCGACAAAAGTCGAGAGTTATGCATCAAAGTCACGAGGCGATGAGCTGGCTGAGATAGTCCTTGTCCCTTGAGCAATTACCCCCTTTTCCGGCCTGATGCGGAGGGGAAATTGATGATTTTTTTTTATGTAAATGCTGCACTAAATCAAAACACATTTCCCACACGCGCACACGAGCCAGCAATTTGATGCTGCATTGAGCAGACTTGACAAAAGCCAAAAACGAACCCCGAACCCCGATCCCCGAATCACAAGCCCAGAACCATTCGACCTTCTATCCCCGTATCATAAAAATATCTCTAACAATTTTTGCAGTAATGGCCAGACATAAAAAATACGCAACAAAACAAGTGCAGGGCTCCGAACTCAGGATGCAGTTTATCGGCTATTCTGATACCCTGCAGTCGCAGTTGATATATCTGACTTAGGGTAGCCAATATCCTGCATTTGTAGTTTTTTAATTAATAGCTTATCTTGTTCAATTAGAATCAGGATAGAAATAAGCAAAGACTTATGCTGTTCTTTGGTTTAAAAGTACGATAGCATAAGAATTTTTGTAATATAAATAATTGACAACTATTTTATAAATTAAAGAAAAGTACGAAATTAAAGCTCTAATTATAAAAATAATAATAGTTCTCTCTTGCTTTGCCATAGCTTCACCCTTTATATTCTTCTTCCTGAAATCTAGTATGCCCCCAATACCCTGTGGCCGTACCGCGGGTATAATAATAATTTTTCACTTGCGTAACCAATCGATTCATGTGTCCTACCCCTAGCTGGAAATCGGTGCGGAGTGTCAAAGATGAGGCCACACTGATAAAATCCAATCACTATGAAATTTACGCTCCTTTACAGGAAATGAAGCGGAAGAAATGTGCAAAATGTATTGGCGACGCCCGCCCAGAGATATTTTCCGCTCGTCTCACTCTATCGCCGTAGATTTGTCTTTCTGTGTGTGTTTCTTGGGGTGGTGTGGGTGGGTGGGTTGATAGGGCGAACTCCAAGTTATTGCCATTGCAATTCATAAAACAAATTGATATGGCCCTGCTATTACCCACACAAAAACACCCACCACGTCAAAGGCCAAATGTCGAACGCCCCCGTGTGGAACCGCAGAAGCCCCAACGGACACGAGGGGGGCGGGGGCCGTCTAAATTAAATTAAATATTTACTCACATTTGCATGCGATTTTATTTCCTTTTTCTCCATTTATTGCTCGCTGAGCAATTTGCCGGGACATGTTTTGCTTTGATTAGCTTTCGCCGATTGGGGTAATTTGTGTCGCAGGCAACGTCAACGCCCCCAAAAGTCGACGACGACGGCGACTTCGGGGCTGAAAAAATCTGATTGCAAGCCCGGAGCACCAATTTCCCCCGCGACGCCTCTAATTATATGCAACAGGCTAATGCCCCTCCACCGGGACCGGGATCGGACCCAGGCGGTGGCTATACAGAATTCCATTCGAAATTAATAAATTGATGGCTGGACGAAGAAAAGGCTTGACTGGACATGGAATGCACGTAAAGAAAAATGTGTTTTTTTACTGTGTATTGAGAAGTTTTTAAGTGTGTCTCAAAAGCAGGGGCTCTGGTAATCTTTAAAAGCAATTAAAAAACTAACAAAAGTAAACTTGTTTATCACTTTCAGCAGAAAAAGCCTAATCGCAATTAACCATTTTGTCAAAACACCAAAATCATTTAATATTTCAAGCATTTAGTTTATGAACATGAACATTTTTTTATTTTATAAAGTAGTTTTCATTGCCAGGCCACAGAAGTATTGATATTTTTTTGTGTAAGCAAGTGTCCACAATGCATTACAATAATTCATAATATTATAACAGCGTTGTTAAAACTTAGTGATTTGTTTACTGGTATATTTTATTTTATGAAGGTTGGAGGTTGGGCAACTTTATAAAGGTCGTAAATCTTATAAAAATGTGTTGTCTCAATTCCACAAATAATCTGGTTCATTCGCGCAACTAATTTGACCAAATTTTCCCACATTTACCAAAGCCAGACATGGATCGTCAGCCAAAAGTGGTTGGTTGGACAGTTGGCAGTTGGCCTGGTGTGTTTGGACGGTTGGTTTCGCTTCTCTGGGCTGGTGTTCTTCAACTTTTGGATAATCGTGAATCGAATTAATTAGTGGGGCAATTGTAACGGTTAAGTGACTGAGTCACGAGTTTCCGTGGCAATCCAAATGCAATTCATTGACAATCGATTAGTCAAACACTTTCCGCCCCGCGCGCTATCATTAATTACGCCGCTCACCCCTGTGTGTTGGTAGGTCTGAAAGTTACCCCCAGAACGATCCCCGATCTGCGCCACTGCCAAAAAATATGTAGCACGTTTTGCCCTTCGAGAGTTTTCGCCTCAGTTGTCGCAATGTCGCAGTTCGTTCCCACTGCACATCGCATCGCATCACACATGCTTTCGGCCCTTCATCGAGGCTGCGGGAAGGACTCACACTCGGCCGAGAGTCTCTAATAACAGACATTGCCAACCCCTAATTTTCCCTAATTTCTTAACCAATTTCGCCCATTACCAGGGCAGAGAGTGGTGGTGAGGGGGGGAGGGGAGGGGGAAGACCGGAAGAGCGAGATAGAAGCAGTCGGGTCGGGTGTGCAATAAAAATTAAAATCCAAGCCCAGGCCAAAGACATAACTCGTTTCCCCAGCCCCTCTTCCTCTCTATCTCCCTTGCTCTCGTGCTATCTCTCTCCCTCTCCCTCCCCCTCTGCCCTCGTCCATCTTCCGTCTCCCTCTGCAGCCGAGTGTCGTGTCTGCCATAATAAAACGCTGTCGCCTCCCTCGAGTGGAGTACACTCGGAATAGCCACGGGTATTGATAGGTGCGAAATTGCCAAATCTCATTTCAATTGTAATGGTGCAATCTCGAAACCTATTACGAAAACTCAAACCAAATTTTACTGGGAAAATAACATTCTAGGTAGCACTTTGGTCAATCAATAGTGCTCTAGTTGGTAGACAATTTGTCTTGGATTTATTTTATTTATTAAGCTTAAAAAACACCTTGGAAATTGGGTCGCTTACACAATAATTTCTTATAATAATACTTTGGGTATTTCATTCTAACTTTGATTTGCTTATTTTCGACCACATTTAAATGAAAAGACAAAACCATGAAACTGTGGTTAGTTATTTTCAATTACTGTGTTAAATATTTGGAGTTCTGCTAGCGTAACCCAACTATTTTTAAGAAATCTGGACATTTTTAGCTGGCACCTCCGGAGATGGCAAAGTTATATCAAGTTTTCCGTACAGTGTACAGACAGAAGAACGGCCCAGAGAAGAAGCCAAGTGCAGTGTCCGAACCGGAGGAAGAAAGGATAACTGCAGGGGCGTCCGATGGCCGGGGGGAGGGGGCTGTGACAGGAGCGGGACAGGCAGGGGTTTAGGTAGCAGCTGTGTGGATGGTTCGTCGTGTTTGTGGCGGATGATTGGCCACACAAACACGCAACTACTGTCAATTATTTGACTGTCATTGACGCACCGACTGACGGGCGCAGAAGAGGGACTCTGAGGGGGGCGGGGGACAGCGAGGCGACAGGACCTGCTCGAAAGGGTTGGCTATCTGCGTAAGTTGTTTGTGGCGAACTCTCTTGACATTTGGTCGCATGTACTGGCCCACAACAAAAGTCTGTCTATCGGGCTGCACTGCCAGTTCCTCGACTGACTGCCTGACTGCCCGACCGGCCATCAAGTCGCTAACCGTCGCTGTCGCTTCTGGCCTCGTTCTGGTCGAGGTCCTTGGAACTCATAACCCCCGACCACCGCTCCCCCACCCCTACCCCCGATCTGCGATCCCCGAGCAACGGGCCTGCTGTGCAGGTATTCCTCACTGACGCAATTGCGACAAATTTAAATGCGGTTTCTTAGTGGTTCGGGCCTGGCAGGAATTATGAGGCGAGCTCAACGAATTTGTCCTCGTCAACGGTCTCTGGTCCAATATCCTGTACTGGTCTGGGGTTGGACCAGTCGGAGCGAGACCCGCACAAGGTGTAATTAGGGCTCCGAAATGCAAGGTGGTTAGCCCAGAAATAGCTGCAACTGCCGAAGTTGTAAACATTTTAAAGGTTGCAAAGCCTTTCGTCGCCTTTTGTGTATTTTTTAGTTAATATGAATTAATATGAAATATTACTTAAATTTGTTTAATATTGGTCTACATTGAGGCATACATTAATTTGTGAGTACTTAAAAAATTCGAATGCATCTTGGCCGATCCAAATGTTTAAATATTAAATATTTATATCATAAAAAATGTAAAATAAAAGTCGCTATGAAATGTGAGTAAAGAAGTTCGAGTTGAGTTTATAATTGCGCCTTACCATCTTTATTCTGCAAATAAGTTTGTATATAAATCGATCGTTAGGCAAAATTAATTATATTTAGATTCAGGTAAAAATTCATGTACTTTTAATTTAAGTGTGTATTTTGTGTTTTTTCATGAATTTTTAAGAAAGTATTTAATAGATATCAATGTTTCGACATCCACATTCAGCTGGAGCTCTCAAATGTATCTTATTTTCCTCGTTTTGTTATTTGCCGTTGGTTTGCTGCACGCCGCTGCAATCATCATTAAAACTTATTCAATGGCACACTCCTTCGTCCTGGCCTGGTCGACCCGTTCCGAGCTTCGAGTCCTGTATTCCGTGTGCCGGTGTCCTTTGTTGGGGTCCGACATTCCATGGGCAATTTCTGTCGCCTGTTTTGCTTTTGTGCACATAATGATTTTAATAAATTAAATTAAATTTGTACACGTCAAACATGTGTCGCCGACAATGCGACTTTAAATTGAGCGCCACGGAGGACCGGGCCACGCGAGGAAGAGACCCGAGGAGGTCCTGTCAAGTCAATAAAAAATCGAGCCAGCTACCGCTCCAGCCCCCTCTGTTCAACCGAAACTGAGCAGCGACAACAAAAGTGACCCAAATATTTTGCAAGGACAATGCACTGGAACACAATGCAAACAAGGAGCGGGGGCGGGAGGGGTGGCACGGATACACGAAGCGAGACCAAAACAGGACGTACAAGGACCGCAGAGCAGGCGGGGACCGGGAACTCTGGTCAAGTAAATAAACAAAAGTAATTGCATAAATTTATATAAATTAATGGAAATGCATCATGGAAATTGGACAATCGCCAAAATGAAATTTAAGTGCAAAAGTTCTCAACTTCTCCTTCCTCAGGAGAATACATTTTGTGCGAATGTAAAAAGTGAATGTTTGCATGGTTGCTTTTTTCGGTAGTTAGTAACTTATCCTCACTATTAATTATTGTATAACTTTTAAAGTGATTTTAAGATTTCTTTGCTTAGTAGCTTATTTTTTAATTGTGCTTTATTTTTGCTGGGGAGTTTAATGATAATGTGTAATGTGCTTGTAATCTATACATATATAAACAAGAAAGGAAAGCTAACTTCGGACGGAGCCGAAGTTGATATACCCTTGCAGAATACTCTGTAAATTATATTCTCCAAAATTATTCATATGATGCATTCTTAATACTCATAAAAAATCCCAAATTCCTAACTTTAAAAATACCAAAGTTATGCCATTTCCATCCGTTCAGTTATATGGCAGCTATAGGATATAGTCGGCCGATCCTTATGAAATTTGGTAGGTCGGATTGATTAGCCAAATATAAAACCCATAGAAAGCCCAACTTTTTTACAAACACCAAAGTTATGGCATTTCCGATCAATCAGTTATATGGCAGCTATAGGATATAGTCGGCCGATCCTTATGAAATTTGGTAGGTCGAATGGATTGGCCAAATATAAAACCCATAGAAAATCCCAACTTCCTAACTTTACAAACACGAAAGTTATGGCATTTCCGATCAATCAGTTATATGGTAGCTATAGGATATAGTCGGCCGATACCGGCCGTTCCGACTTATATACTGCGTGCAAATGAAAGAAGGGTGTGTGCAAAGTTTCAATTCGATAGCTTTAAAACTGAGAGACTAGTTTGCGTAGAAACAGACAGACGGACAGACAGACGGACAGACGGACAGACGGACATGGCTATATCAACTCAGGAGGTGATCCTGATCAAGAATATATATACTTTATAGGGTCGGAGACGTCTCCTTCACTGCGTTGCACACTTTTGACCAAAATTATAATACCCTCTGCAAGGGTATAAAAATTGTAATTAAAATGTGAAGAGACTTCTTAGTCAATGCAGCTAGCGCGATTATGGTAAAATTAAAATAAAACTTTAAAAAATTGGTTTCAGATCCATTTTTTTAATTTTGTCTTTTTGCAATATTTTTTCAGTTGTTCCAATAATTGCCAGAAGGGATTTAAAATTAAAAGCATGTAGGATTATTTTGATGTTTTTGGGAGAAGTTCCCGATCTTTTAAAGTGTTATTCCAACTTAAATATCAAGTAAAATGTACAGGTATTAATTGGAGAACTATCGCACTTTTTTTATCAAGAAACTTCAAACGCGATAGTTTTTTATGAGTAACTTAAGGTTCTCGTTTCCGTTTTTCAATACAATAAATATATTTAAAAACGCCGTCGCTAGTCAATATATTAAAAAGTAATTAATAATTATTCAAGTCCGCCCTTGTCATCTCCAAGTACCGTGCTTGAAATAGATTCTTATCGTATATGCACTATCGCAGACACATGTCTGGTCGTCCGCCAATGGTCGCTGGGCAATCTGTTCCCAGGGGCCAGCAGAACCAAGGAACGGTCTGATTGGTGCGCTCACTCACCTGCAACAGGTACCAGGTAGATCGAGCCCCGTGCCCTAAGAGTGGGAGTGAAAGAGAGCGCTGGCAAGGGCGTGAAATGAACCCATACCATGTGGATATCTAATGGATTGCCTCACGAGTCAGCACACTGGGTAAATGACCCTAGTGACGTTTATGAGTGGTGATCTGTCAATCTAGTTACGAAGATGATACCAGGAGAAATGTAGTGCCTTGTTAATATGAGATACAAATCTTTTGAGTCCGTGATTTCAGAGTCATAGGGGCAGTGCTCTATTCTTTAATTGAAGTATTCTTAGAATAAATAACTATAGTAATACTTGTCAGAAGACAGTTAAAATATGATTTATTTTTGTTGATATCAAAACGCTTTTGCCTAAAGTAGCCATTCTATTTATTATTATTATTTGCCACGCTTTCTAATAAAAACTATATAAATATACAATATTTGTATTCAAATTGGAATTACGCATGTTTTGGGCACCTGTTTATGTATAAAATAGATTGGATTAAGATAGACAAAACATTATATCGAAAGTACAAATAAAACATTTTGTTAATAAAACTTAACTCGAAGCTAAGTAAGATGAGTCCGTTACAATCCTTTTGTAACCTTTTCATTTAATATCCTAAAAAGGTCTGATTATGTAAAAGGTGTGAAAGGTTTTTGTCTGGAAAGCTTATTTTTTATTTGGCGTCCCATTTAATCCATATTTTGGGTTACCAAACAACAGTAACATGTGCATTTTCCATCGCTGGTATTAACTTATTCCCTTTGCAATTTTTGATCATGGACCATGGTCCCGACTCTAATCCCGCAGCGATGGGGAAAAACTGGGCTTTCAATCTTTTTCTGGGGCCTGGGGCCATCAACTGATTGATTGACAAGCCATTTACATTAACTTTGACGAGCGGGCGATGGAAGCAATTAAAGCCAACCATAAACTGTCAACGTTTTTCTACGAGTGTGTCAAAGGTCAGCGGACAACACGAACAACATCAGCAGTCGGGACCGGGATGGGCAAAAACAACAATGCTGTCAGCTAATTAAAAATGCACATAAAATGTAAAACAAACAGCGAGGAAACTAATGACTGCAAAATCAATACACAACAAAGTGGGATAAGGTGAGACAAAAAATAAATACAAATAAATAACTGAAATTAATTAATAATTTAAGAGCTCAATCGCTGGCTGCACAAAAAAATCAGGCTTGAAAAAAGCTGACATAAATAAATTAAGGCGAAATGAATTCGAAATACAGAGGGACAATAAATAATAAATACTTTTAAATATGCGCGATTTAGTTAATAAAAAACCTAATTAAGGCGACAAGGACCCGAAGGATGCGCAGACGGAGGACAAGCCATTTAAAATCCCAGTTTTTGGGGCGAAAAAGGAATCGGAAGAGAGAACAGGAGCTTCCAGTGATCCCATGAATGAATAAATGTCATGAAGTCAACTAGGACAAAGCATATAACACTCATTTATTAATGTACCATTTCAGCAGCCTCCCCTCGCCCCTCACCCATGCTCGGGCATGGAGCGAGATGAATGGCGAGCGAGAGCGGGAGAGACAGCCGTGGAAGTGGAAAACGTTTTGAACTCTGTAATAAATTCTTTAGCATGCCATGCGCTCTCCCGCTCATTTTCCCGCTCTCTTTGCTTTTAGAAATAGTGACATTGAAATCTTGTCTGTTAACAGAATCGTTAAAGACCTTCGGGCTGATAGCAGAGCGTTTACTGGAGTGCTAATGGACACGGAAGCTGTAAAGGAAAAACCGCTCTCTTTCGCTGTTAACTCGATTTGTTAGCTCAGCCGGCTGACTCAAAACTGGTTTTCCCCAACAGAGTTGACAGCACTGTGCGGTTAACAATGGAATGCAGGCACTTCTGAGGCTTCATTAATCTGCCTCTGTTGCCAAAGTATGGAATTACTCACCCAAATCAAAAGTACTGTCCACAGGTGGAGGGGATTGACTGATTTCGCTTTCCTAAATACATTTGTTTTGATATGATGGATTTCATAAGATCTATTTTAAAATCAAACATATCATGGTTTTATAACTCGTAAAATTTGTTAACTTTAATTCGTTTTTCTTTGTCTTATTTTTAATAAAATTAAATATTTAATAGAGAGAAAAATTTGAATTTCATTGTTGTGTTAAAAGTTATATTTTATATATAAATATTCACATATTAAGTAATTTATTTAAACGTAAAATAATTTAAACGATATAAATAGATTAAATATTATAAATAACATTTCTTACGTTTCTGTGAATAAAATTTTTCTGATCAATCAAATAACAGTGTCCCCTAACAGCGCCTTTGTTTACATGTTAACCTAGGGCAAGAAACTTTGCGAGCGCCAGCAGCGGCCCGTTAACAGACACTAATTTGAATGTTAATGGCTCGTTTGGTTGACAGGAGAGAGCACTTGCAGCTGTTAATGGAGTCGTTTCGCGTTCACAGCTTCCATGAACTCGAGATGCTCCGTTAATGTTAATGGGTCGTTCGATGCACGCTATTCTTCGCGAACAGACTGTTAACAGGCAGCCCATGCAATTTATCACTCTGTTAAATGGTTATGGTTAGCACGGGCGGCTATTAACAAAATGTTAAATACAGCAAATCTTACTGTTCGTCACAATTGTTTTATAAAAATAGCAAGATTATTTTATATAGTTGTCAAAGTAAAGAGATGCACATATAAACTTTTTTAAAATTTAAAAAAACATTATATTTAAAAACTAAATCAAAAGACCACATCAAATAGCTACGATAGGAACGATCGAAAAATGTAAATCGACATAACTCCATTGCTTTTTAACATAAAAGCATACAAACTATTTAGCTAGATCATTTAAAATTTAATTGGTAATTTGTAAATGTACGTTTGAAGAATAGTTCTTAAAATAGCATAACAAGTTTATTTAATTATAAGAAAGATCACATAATGCTTTCTCTTGAGGGAGACTTCTGTTAGATTTATTTGGCAATTCCTACGTAAAACAATGCAACGCGGTCCGCTTGTTTTTATAAGGATGCAGTCGAAACAATAGATTGTTCACAGCAAATTGAATAAATGTAAAGAAATTTCCTCAATCCAAAATCTCTACAAACTCAAATGGCTGTCAAAAAAGCAAATTGATAAAAATTGAGTTACTGTTATAAAGGTTCGGAGTTTTCACGTCGATGACTTCATTAGCAATTAATGTATTCCCGCCCCAAGTCCCATTTCCTGGACGGCTCCACATATGTGGCATGCTAAATAGCCCCCGAAAAAGTATAATTAATAAAGCTCAGCCAGCGGCCGGGGCGGGCCACTCCCCCATCCGGTGGTCGAAAACAATTGCCCTTTGTCTAATGTTAATTTGCATTGCGCGCGGCACAAAAATGTTGTTTACATTGTGGTAATTAGCCTACGTGCATGGCATTTGAACCTTTACAACTGCCGTCTGGCATTTCAATTTCCCGTAACAGAGGGCCCCGACAGATGCACCTGCCGCTGTTGGGAAAGCCCTGTTAGCGGGCGCTCTCTGTAATCGCCTAGGTGGTAGAAAATTAAATTATGTAGACGGTAACAGAGGCGCGTTCTTGCGCTCACTCTCTCGCGCATGCGCAACGGCAGGGAGAGCGTTGTAAACAAAGGCCCCTCTCTCTCTATCACTCACTCTCGGCCGAAAGCGAACTCAGTTACTCTCGCACTGTTAACGAAAACATCGAAAAACATCGATTCCACTCCGGTTCACGCGCACTGTTAACGATGCCAGTCCAGTTCGTACACACTCTGTTACTTTCCACTCAAGTCTCTGCGCTCACTCTGTTAAAGACGGAAGAACATCGAAAACACCGATGTTGCCACCGCTGCTGGCTCGACGTCCAACCCATTGGATTCAGTTACTTTCGAATTTTCCCAGCGAGCGGTACACGGGGCGGATGGTTCGCCCGAGACACAAGCATTTGCAGCACGACACGACTAGGAAAACTCCCAAAATAAAACACGAAAAGGCGAGACAGAACTGTGCGTGAAACATTGTGCAGCGCGGCGAGTGCTTCTTCTGCCCAAAATACCCAAGAATATGTAAATAAAACGTTGTAAACGAAAAAACTCGGTTTCACTGTGCGGCATTCATATGCAAATCGGATCGGTGCCGCGAACTAAGCAGCACATAATTTGCGAATTAAATCAAAACACACGTCGCTCCGTCTCGCTCTTTTGAGCCGGCTTCCTGGCAGCAACAACAATTGCAGGACATTAAGAGGACAGGACGCCTGGCTGAACGTTACGCGACGCGAACCGTTAACCGTTAACCGTCTACCGTTACGCTTCCGCTTTACGGCTTACGTTGCGCGCGGGTGTGTAAGAGTGTGTGAGTGGCGGGATTTAACAATTGGCAACGGGGCGGATGAGCCACGCGAAGCCGCCCACGTAATGTGTGCCGAAATTTAAATTTCACTCTACGAGCGCGCGGATGACTGTGACTGTGTGTGTGTGCAAGCACAACCATAACCATAACCATAAACGTAAACAAAAGGATTAGACGTTACGTAGCCGGGATTACGCCAGCAGTAGCGACAGACTTTTTCCGATAGCTCCAGTTCCAGCCTCAGGTGAGTTGAGTTCCGTAAATGATGTATTGCCCGAGAGGCGGTGGGAGAGCGAGAGAGACAGGGCCGGGGAGGGGGTCCTGTGGCGGCACTTGTGGTTGCTGTGTGTGGCATGTTAAGTGCAATCCATTATACAGATATGCGCCTTGCACATGCAGGTTGGCCCTCGCCTCCTTCTTTGCTTCCCCGTCCCCGTCCCTGTCCCTTTTTGTCCTGTTTCTGTGTCTGTTTCTGTTTCTGAGCTTGCCTTGTGTGTGTTTTCGGTTACCACAAAACTTCGCCTGCGCTAGTGTGTGTGATATCTGGGATGAGGAGGAGTAGGAGGAGGAGCAGGGGGCACCGGGGAACCCCTTAATGCATCCATCAACTTCAATGGAATGCCATTCAATCAGTATTTCCTTTTTTTTAAGGTTTTGCCGCTTTGCATTCTGCATTTTTGCCACAAAAGAAAATGGGAAAAGTGCCCCAACCAAGAGCGGGTAAACTGCTGCAGGTACAGCGCTCAAAGTTTCATCCGCCCTGCTGCACATCCTCTCTTAAGGATACAGTCTGACATCCATAACTAGAACAGTTTTTAGGGAGATTGGTCAGGGACCGCAATCTATGTAGATTTTATTCATACATATATTATTATTATTTAATGTTATCTTATAGTTAACACTACAAGCTAGCAAGGGGTTTTAGGAACTAGTGCAACGGGAGGCCTTAAGCACTCATATAATATTTTATTCACACATATGTATGTATAACGATTGTTTTTATAACGGTTTTACTTTCAAGTGTTTTTCTCGAATTTTATTTCAAACATTACTTAGTCTTTAGTTCATTAAGTCGGACTTATTACCCAAATGCTTAGGAAATAAAACCATGGTAAATAAATTAAAGTATTAAAAAAAATTTGGAGAGCGCAGTAAAAACAATTCCAAACTCAAATTAAATTCAAGGGTTACTCTATTTTAAAAGATTGATGTACATATGTTATAATGTTTTAATGTATTTAAAATATAATTCTTATATTGAAAAAAAACACATTAAACGTATATATATTTATGAAACCTAAGCTAATCGAAGTAAAGTTGTTGTGTCGAATTTGATTCACGAATTTTCAATTATGCAGTTAAAGTTACGATTTGATTTCCTAGGATTGAGCCTAGAAATAGCCTCTATATTTTAAGAGAATTTAAGATATGTATATGTCCAAGTTTTAAATGCATAGTCGATTGTTCGAGTTTCCGAATATTTTGCTCTAGAGAAGTTTTACTGTGGAAAATTTTAAACTTATGGAATATGGAAATTATTAAGATAAAGTTTTTGTTGTGCTCGGCTGGCAGCCAGGAACCAAATTGAACATATTCGTTAGCCCAGTTCTGGCGGTAAAATATGTGGCGGGGCAGGGGCGGGAGGCACAAGTTTTGATTCTGGGAAAGTTTCCGGACAAGAATATGATAGCTTAATTGGAATTGCCGAATGCAGGCAAGCCCAGAATGGAAACCAGAGAGAAAAAGAGGGAGGGTAATTAAAAGTTTTGTCGGGGATACTGTGGCCAATGTTGAAGGTCCCCGATGGCACACAATTGAATATAATGCCATATGCCCATGTATCGAAGGGCCTTCCGGCTTAGCCAATAGTTTCGCTTTCGATAACCCTCTTTTGCATTTGCGGCCCGCCCCTATACGATCTCATTCCGATCTGGAATCGACATGCCACAATTGATTGATTCGATGTCATTCGATGCCTAATGAACAGCAATAAAAATTCATTTGGGCTACTTACGACCGCCACTTCAGTTTCCCGCCCCGCTTTCTTCGCCCCTCCACTTCGGGGCACTTTCAATTGGACTTTTTTAATTACCAACCAATCATTAAGAATTTTATTTTCGCTGTATTGAAATATTGTATATTGTATGCCGGGTATTCCCCGGCGCTTGTCATAAATATTTTAGCAGGTTCCCGCGCCCCAACGAGAGCAACACAAATATTTTAACCATAAAAATTGGCAGCCCGGCGGGAATCGGCAAAAAATCCTTTTTCATTGCGCGCTATATATACAGGACGAGCGAGGTGTATAAAAAGATACAGCAGTGGCAGCGTCAGGCGACTGAAAAGAAAAACGCATTTTACAAAATATTTACACAGCAAAAAGGAGCAGCAGAAGCGTCGGTGGAGAAAACTAGAAAACGACCAGAAAAGGCAGAAATAAAACACAAATAAAATATGAAACAAGGCGGTGTTGGGCAGGAGGAGCTATTTTATTTTTCGGCTACAATTTTTGTCGCCCAGCAATGTCCTCTCTGCCCGACTGTGTGGCACTTTGGGTGTGAGGCTGTGGGGGTGTGGGGTGTCTATATCTGTTTCTGGGCGAGCTGCAGTAAATAAATATACGCGTATCTCTGATGGGGATTTATGGCAATGAGAGCCTCGGTAGGCCGCCGCTCCTCTGCCGCTGGCCTAGGACTTAAATAAATGATAGATTGAAATTTATATAGCCTATGGGCCTCGTTGCCCCGTCCCTTCCCCTCCCCTCCGCACTTATATTGCACATTTTAGACACTTCTCGATGGTTTTCCATTCGCTTGGACCGCCGGCATACTAAAATCGGTCGCATATAAATTGACTAGGTAACAAAATCTATGATGTATCTATTTTCGCGCCCGAAATTTCGATGCAATTTCCATGCTGGTTAACATTTGCGATTGTTGGTCTGCTGAAAAATGTTTGAATCGCGTCGGGGAAAGTGAAAAATTTGCCATATTATTCGAGGGATTTATTTGTCCCGAATAGTGTCGGAATTCAGTGCCAGTCAAGAGTAACATGGCCCAGAGATATTGTAATTCTTATGAAAATATTTCAATTTCTGTTTTGAATATTTGTAAACTGTTTTCATTGATTTGAAAATCACTTTCAAATCCCATTTAAATGTTTGGGGCTCACCTGGGACGAGCCGGCTTTGTATTTCGACGAGAGAATGCTTTGTTTGCCTTGCATTTTCATTGATACATATTTACACAATTTCCAACAATGTTTCATAATTAATTTTTGTGCTTTGCTTTTCTATGCCCAAGCCAGAGGCCTTTTCTGCACCCACCACCCATCGCCCCCACCCTTTTCCCGACCGCAAATTCAAAATGCAATAACAAAAGTTTAACAGAGAACCAGCAATATGTTTGTTTTTCCAATAATAAAACTTTGCCAAAGGGGCGCTTGGAAAAATGCAATGCAATTTATATGAGCCAATTGGGCAAAGCTACAAACTGCAACAACTGCAACTTCAATGGGATTTTTCGGTTGTGGAAATGCAATTTGAACCTGTGTGTTTAGGTAAAATTAATATTAATTTTAATGAAAAGCAGATTTAATCTGTATCCCCGTTCGAGTACAGAAAGGATAGTTAATATGTAATGCCCGTGGGAAATCCAGTGCAAGAGATGCGAGGAAATCATATCAAAACTGAAGCTAACGAGAATCTGAATTGTGAATGCCAAAACCCAAAGCTGAAACAACTTCATTTGCCAAAACGAGAATACAAATGGGAATAGAAATTTGAAGAAAGGATACGAGAAGACAAGATAGACTAGCTGAGAAGTATGCAACAGTTGAAAAGGACCCGAAATTAAATTTTAGCCAGCAATTCACTCGGCCATATATTATTTTTGAGTGCGATTTGGGGAAGCCTTGTCTCACAAACGATTTAGATAACAGAATATATTCTACAGTCAGCTTCTCCAATTTCCCTGCAATTTTTCAGAGGTAACCGCAAGCCCGAACCTCCCCCTTTCAAAATAAATTCGCCTTAAATGGTTTCTCTGCTTATTTGCCACTGAAAGCTGCACACATGGCTCTGCCTGCTGACTGTAAAATTAATTTCATATGGCAAATGGCTAAGAAAAATGTTTTGCCACACAATCTATGGGAGTCTTACCCCGACCCAAGCAGACTCAAATCGGCAGAGCGAGCGAGAGGCAAGCGGGGAAAATGCCAAAAATGCTAAATAAGATGGCTCACACAACTAAGACCCAAAGAAGCTTCAATAAATAAATACGTGTGTGCCTGGGCCGGACTCCCCACATCTCGATTCCTGTGGAGTCTCGTTTAATTTTGGGAAAGCGCACTCAAATGTTAATTTCATTTCCCGTTCGCCTTTTGTCTGCAGCCCCTGCCTCAGCCTCCCTCCGAAACAGAAGAGCGTGATACTCTGAATTATATTAAATATTATATGATGCACTTAATACTTAAACCAATCCTATTTAAAAACAAAGTTTTTGTGGATCGAAATAGTAATTAAAGCAACTTATAAAGAAAAATAGATAGAAAGTGTATAGATAAAACACAATATTAAACTTATTCCGATCACTCTTATATGAAGCTATAGGATATATCCCATCCTAAATTCCGTAATAAAACCCAAACAACCTAACTCAAACACCAAGAGGCGACGTTCATGGCGCTAGAGCCACCCCGTCCTAACAAGGAAAGGGTAAATAAACTAGAGAAAAAAGTTCACTTTTAATTATATCCCTCTGCAAGTATAAAAAGATGATATTCGTATTTAATTTCAATTTCAAAGGATTTTCCATGTATTTATTCAAGGACTTTATCTTAAGCATAAATTACGGGCCAACGAACGAGCGAGCGAGCGAACGGGTGCGGGCACTCCATTTGGCTTTCCGTCTGCCTCTGGCTTTCACCTACTTTCTAGCCGGGCTCGCAAGGTAGCCCCCCCGCACACGCACGCTCCCTGGCTCTGCAGGATTCCCCTCCGGATCCCAGGGCAAACATTGTCTGGCTCTGAGTTGAGGCTGGAGCCGCTCCTGCCGCCTGTGTTTGCCAAACTGTGGCTTCCAGGTTATCTGCCTCGCTCCCCGCTCCCCGCTCCCCGCTCCGCTCACATCCTTCTGTCGTAGTGTGTGCATTTGGTTTTCATTTACATATGAAGCTCCTTAATAATCCTTTTGTGCACAGGACACAGGACACAGCCGGAGAGCCGAGAACCACGTGCACACAATTCGTGTTGCGTGCGCATAAGGAAATGTTTAAATATATGCAAATCTAGTTAAGTGTAATCATTTAGCACAAGAAAAAGTGGCCCTCCTGCTACCAGGACCCGCAACAAGGACCAGGACCTTTAGCCAGGAGCATCCCTTGGCAAAAAGCTGGCTCGGGAAATTAGAATTTGAATGCATTTAACGCACAAAAAGGAAGTTATCAACAATGGGCAGGCGATAATAAAGTTATAAATGGTTAAGAAAACTCCAATCTCCGCAGAAATGTCACTTAATATGAAAAGAATGGGACGATTTTATATTAGGGTAGCTCAAGGCAGAGTTTTAAATTTAACTGGGTTCTTTTGAAAGAACTTGATAGATAGCTATTATTTTTAATGTTATTTGTTTAAAGAAAGTATCTACTTAAGGGGGTATATACCTTTTTTTGTCGAAAAAAATAGGAAAGTTTGGATTTTTTATGTATGTAACTATTGTTTTTATTAAATACATGATTATATTTTCTGAAAGTTTAGATTGTTGACAATGTTTATGCAAAATATTTTGAAAAAATATTTAATAGTTTTTAAGGTGTGGCTGTTTCCCTTAAGAGAATATGATTGTGTTCGTTTGTCTTAAATATTGGCATGTTTGGTTTTACTCTGCTATGTTATCTTAGTTAATTTTTCATTTGCGGTTAAATAGTCTGCGTCTTTAATTAGTAACCCAAGTATTAAACTAAGTGCCCATACAAAGACCGCATTCCGACAGAAACACGCGCACGCATGGCACTACCAAGGGTAAATAATAATAAAAATGGCAAAAGAAATGCGAAAAAATCCATTAACGCTTTGTGCAATTGCGTTTAAGCCGCCAGCCCGTTTGGACCCCCTGCATGGCCATATAACACCCCATCCGGAGCTGCGACTGAGACTAACGAGCGGCGTTAGTTTAATTTCTAGCGCAACATTCCAGCGGAGGAGTAAAAAATCATACATAATGAATGCAAATGCTTTTGCGCTCATAATTTCATCATCATCATCCTCGGCAGGATGACGAGGAATCCTTGTGATCATCAGCAGGGGGTTTTGCTCTCTTTCGCTCCCTCTGCGGTTTGGCAGCCAGGACGTTTCGTGTGTCTGCGGCGGATGTGAGCCAGTGGCATCACAAACAGGCCACCAGGGGG
Organism: Drosophila rhopaloa; assembly: GCF_018152115.1. Lineage (NCBI taxonomy): Eukaryota > Metazoa > Arthropoda > Insecta > Diptera > Drosophilidae > Drosophila > Drosophila rhopaloa. The sequence goes on from NW_025335052.1 coordinate 77,305, forward strand.
CTCGGGCCACGAAGTTGGTTGCCTATTTTCAAAAACACGGCGTAAGGATAACAACCTCTTAACCCAGTTTGCCAGTGCAACTGCAGTCAGGCACAGATAGGCACAGATACACAGATCCACAGTCGACCAGATACAAGACTGCCGAGGCAGCGGCAGCTGACAGAGGCGTATCCTTGTGCATGTCCTGGGCTACCCATTTTAAATTGAACTGTGCGCATTTAAGCGTGAACTGACAGCTTGGAAAATCGAAAGCAAAAATAAATTGTCTAGTGAACTTGGTGGTCCACACAGCTGAGCCGATGGCAGCCTTTGGGCTTAGTGTCGGCCAGCCGGAGGGCGGTGGGCGGCAGGAAATGGGCGGGCCGAAAGGACACTGGCAGGAAATGGCTCTCGGCCGGAGAGCGTGTGTCTGTCTCTGGCTATTAATTGAAATTCGTCGTGCTTAAAGCCTGTGCCTCGGCAGGCTAGAAAGTTTTAAAAGCTTGCCAGGACCCTCGTAGGCCTTGAAGGACATTACCAGCAGCAGGCTGCGCTGCGAGCATACTTGTCGCCTCAGAAAGGACCCACTCCTACGGCGACCCTCTCAAATGGCATTTGCATATATATCATCTCGTATATCCTTTTTGTCCGAGCCCGGGCTTTGCACGGTGTGTTAAAAACTTTGTCCCTTTCTGCCCGAGATTTGCATAGACTCGTATAAGTTCCTTGCTGTGTGCGAGTGCTCATATATCAGTCAGACCGTGCTAGGTTCGGCCTCTCCGCTCCTCCTCGAAAACCCACTCTGATAACCGGTTTCGACTCCGGGGTTACGGCTACCCCTGTGCTCCTTGTTAGAGAGGTAAACAAATCTGAAACTAATCCTTTGCAGCCAACTGGCAATTGTAAACGAATTCGGATTGTTGGGCTGTTTGGATTGAATGCATTCCCCGACGGGTGGACTCGTTTTTAATTAAGAAATTTCGGGAACGAAGTTAATGAAGCATGAATAGCGGTTGGGAAAGGGTTCGCTGTACCATACCATATATCACAATTTACATACCTCAGATACCTTAAAAAGGGATATCCCTACTTTTGTTTAGCTCTACTTCAAATTCATTAATGTAAAACTTTAAAACCTATACATTTGTTTAATATTGTTACGGGACACTCTAATTTTTTAAAAGTAATCTTAATCTTTCTTGTCATTCAATTATCATCCACTAAGTATATGCAAACTTTGGCTCAATGGGTAAGATTTATGCGGTAAATTTTAACCATTCCAAGTTAGACTTAATATATATCCTTCCTCATTTTTGCGAAAAAGTGCTCACAATTTTTGGTTTGGCATCAACGTGTGGGATGCCATTGCGATTCAGTACCAATTGCAATGGCACATAACGCATTCTCAGGTTGGGTCGCACTTGCCAGTTCAGCAATAAAATCGAAAAGTTGCCGACGCTCACCTGGGGCTGCAAGTTCCTCAGCTGGGTCTACGAGTTGTGAAGGGGTTTCCACGGATAGTTTGGGCAACTTTTGCCTCCGCAGGGGATCCAGAAGGCGGCCTGGCTCCTCCTGGAGAAACTTTCCACAATGCCTTTTTACATATTGAGTCCTCTCGCCACCGCTCCCTATGGTTTCTTTTCTGCATGCCCGCTACTTTTGCTACTTAAAGTTTGCTTTTTGTCTTTGAGTAGAGAGATATATACGTACATAACTCCCCTGTTCAAACCTAAATCCCCTCTTCCCTCTTCGGCCCCAGCTTTACTTCGTCTTGGGCTCTTTTGCTATCCAAATTGTGAGCAAATTAATTGAACGCAAAGAAATGCAGAAGGTAAACAGAAGAGAGAAACGGAGGAGGGCGCGATGGTGCTGAAACTTCTTCCTTATTTACTCGTACCTGCTCTGATGTCGCCCATGGTGGATATCCTGACCAAACGCTGCTAGCTTGTTAAATTTAAAACGCTTACCAGTCTGCAGTGCTCCGGCACCTGGGGAAAACCCTAAGTGAGGCAAATAGAAAGAGCTTACTGACCTCTGGGAGTAAAAGGTTACGGCTAGGAAATGCTCACTGTACTCTCAAGATTTTAATTGGTGAATATCACTTGCACAGCGGCTTGTTGAAACTTCATTCCTTTTAGTTTTGTCTTTTATATCTCACCTGGGACATCATTTAATGAATATCAGAACCAAATATTAGTTATAGTTTTCTTTTTCCCATAAACTCCCCAGTTTGGTATACGGCCTGAATGCACTTAGTTTAATTTGCAATTTAAATGTTTTTGACTCCATTTCTAACGAACTACTTACTAAAAGCATTTATCCTTTTTCGAGTATGCTTTATATACATATCTATAGCAGTACCTTATAATTTTTTACTTTTTTAACACCTATCTTATATACCCATTTGATATCCCCTGAAATAGTCTGTGGCATAAAAAAGTAGGGAAAACATTTCAAAGTTTTTGCCACTCATTTTTTACACGCAGTCCTTGGGCTTCTGGTGCGAGTTCCCTCGATTCCCTCGATCCCCTCTCGGTTTTCTTTTTCCCTCTCCCTATTCCTATCCCTAGGTCTCTTTCTCCGGCAGCCTGCTAATCCAGGACAATAAGTGTTTGTCGTTGGGATTTAGACAATTATTCACGTTAAGTTGACGTCTGAGACGGGGAGCCCGGCAACTGACAGTTGCGATTCGCCAGCTCTGCCTCCGTTTCTTCGGCGGCCGCGTCCTCATCTCATCCTCATCCTCGTCCTCATCCTCTTTCAGTGGCTCCGACTTCGTTCCGAGTTCCAGTCTGCCCACCTCGCTCCTGCCCCGCATCCTCAGCCACTTCTGACGGCGAGTCTGCACAGTTTTGTAATTTCTTCAACGTTTCAATTTGTACCGGTCTGGATTTTGGCCCGCTTATTTTTGGTTTTCCTTCCAAGGCTTTCGCCCCTGAGGGGCACACGCAACATTTTGTATTATAAGCGCATTTGGGTTTTAAGGTGTCAGCAGCGAGCGAGTCGCGTTGATATGTCATCTGGAAATAATTTTTATTTATTCGTTCGTTGCCATCGCTAAGCCGTCTGGCAGTTTTACGATGACATTTCTGCCTCTTCGAGGGATTTGCGTTTGCCAAATTTGCAATATACATTTTTCATACTTGTGCACGAGGGCAGAAGGCTTCCGCACCCACTCGAAGCGCTTTATTTGATTTCGTCGCCCCAATAAAAAACAAAGTCGAAGTCGCTCCGAGCTTGCTGTCTCCGGGCACCATTTACGCACTCTATGAAGTGACCCCCGATCCGCACGCGCTCCACATGTGTCCGGAACCCCCGACCTGGTCACGTACGGAACATAAAAGTATTTACAAATAATATTTCCATATGGTAAGACGTGACAAAGACTCAAATTAGCGATGGAACGTTTATCTTCGACTGGTGGCAGGCTCTCCACTCCGCGGCAGCTGGCCGTATAGAAGTATAAAAGTCCGGTCATAAACAAACATCGGGAAAATATCCTCGTAAACATCCAATTTATATATGTATAAATATCAGAGAGCTTAAAGAAATATTCCCCTACTTTGTTCCATAATTTTAATGCCCCCCAAATTGAACCTTTTTTTTTGGCAAACAAAGTTGCCCAGGGAAGTGCGGGTGAGTGTTTAGGCCATTAAATTAATTTTATGTTTGATTTTGTGTGCACTTCTTTGCGCTTCTACCTTTTTTAATAGTTGATTGTTGTTGCCGTCAGAGCCTCGCCATTGGAAATTATTTTGTTTGGCAGTTTTAATGGCTGCATTTGGCGGCAAAGTTTTTTGTGTTCCCCGGAACTTTAATGACCCAAATTGATGTGGGATTTTGTTTGGGGCACTTTTAATGTACGGACCGGAGTCTGGGTTTGATATTTTGAAACGGAAAGTAAGGCTGCAATTTATTCTTAATGTTTAAGAGGGGCAAATCTTGAAATTGAGGAAGTGAATGGACTGAAGGACGCTTGGGGTATTAATGGATCGTGTTTTAGCAACCTCGGCCTCTAAACCTATCCGGCAGCCATCTTGCTCGCAAGATTCGAAGAAAACTGAAATCCTCTCGTGTAGTCAAAGTGGTGGCATCATTAAGCCGCATTTATGATCCTCACATCGTTAAGCCAACGCCATAACCCTGCTCGAACCACCTTCTCCGCCACTCCAGTTTTATGCGCCTATTAATGTCTACGACTAGCAGAAGTTTCTCCACGAAGCACCTCCTGTGGCAACCTCTGAAAACACTTTTAATTGCTTGAACTTATTAAACAGCTGCCACTGCAGCTTGCTGCAAAACCCCCTCCCCGCACCCACATCTGCAGTACTAACTTTTTGTATTTGCCTCATATCCCTAAAAAAGCGAGGGCAAAATGGGAAAAATAAAACTTTACTCCGGCTGCATAGACAAAGACAAAGACCCAAGACTTGGCTTAAGGTCAGCAACTTTTATTTCTTGGCCAACACTTGCACATCCCATGTCTGAAGTGGCTGCGAGCAGCTCCATCCGCCATCCGCCATCCGCCGACCACCACCTATACCTATCGTCCTCATCCTCGGCAGCATCCATCGCTCGTCTCCGCCTGCTTATCTTTTCGCTCCTCTTGTTTTCTGTATTTTTCGACGCTGTGCTGGTGCTGTGCCCGTTTTATTGTTCTTGGCCTGGCCAACACCAGAGTCCTCGACACGGCTGCATTTTGGCATTTTGCAGCGGTCGTTTTATTTTCGTATCTTTTTTATTTTGAAGTTTAATGCCAGAGTCGTGCCTCATATTTCGACGATGGAATACAATAGACGATGGAACAACAACGGCAACAACAGCAGCAACCTCAAACTAAGGCGTGCCAAGGGGGCGGAGGTGTTTTTTGGTATTTGTTGTTTCAGTTTTGTATACCCTGGCTAGGAGTACTTTGATTTGGGCTTAAGGATTCATACAATAAAAGTAAAACAACTTTTGAATTTGACTGACTGGGTACTGGCCTTTCTGATAAGTTAAGGAGATGCAAACTAAGAGTACAAATACTTGTAGGATTGGTAAAGTTAGCTTAAGTTAATCGCCCTATAATTATGTCAGAAATATCAGCAGAGTCCAGCTTTTGTATTTATCTAAAATTTTTTTAATGAATAGCCCTATTTATTTAATCGATGTTATTAAAAGGTAGGGAGAATGATCTGCACAGTGCAGAAAGGAGTTCAAGAAAAGTGACAAGTCGTCTAGAGCGTGGTTGCGGTTAAGAAGTTGGTCTCAGTTATCATTTAAAGTTATTTTTAAATCATTCGTTTTAATAAATCTAAATTTGTACTATCCCACATACTAATTATATTATTTGTTTCATACCAAGCAGAATTAACATCATTTGTATGATAAATGATCTTGGAATTTTAGAAACTATAGCTCCTTAGGGTATTTACCTATTTCGGTCTTGAGTGCTACCTTTCTCTCCCTGTGTTCTTTTCAGTTGTTGTTTCTGTTTTTTTTTTTGGGTGCTGCACAAGTAGTCGATGCTTTGGTGGTTGCTACAGCTTCAGCTTTTGCTTTTGCTGGTTTGGTAATCCGCCTCACTTTAGCACTTGAGCGGCATCTCCTCAGTCTGCCGCCCTTCTCCGCTTCCCCCTCCTCGAACCCCCCACCCCCATTGTCCACTCGAAGCGCTGACTGCAGATTGAGCAAAAGTTGTTGTTTGCCAGCTTGCCAGCCTCTGGGAAGTGTGAACATTTTGGGCAACACTCCGCGTGCCGAACGACGCGCCCCCGCCTCCGCCCCCCTCCCTGCCTCTTATCCTGTTCCCAGGCCCGGCTCAAAAGGTGTTGGTAATGATGATTTTGAATTATTCATGATTCACGACGATTGAAATTATTTGCGCGCGTTCGTTCGCTGCCAGCTTGTTGTTGGTTGTTAAAGTTTTCTGGCCGCGTGTTGCAAGGAGTCGGAGAATCGCACTTATAAAGACCGAAGAAGCAACAATGGCAGCAGCAGCAACAACAGCAGCAGAGGGGTGTTCCTCTGTGTCTGCTCAGTTTTACCTTTTCGCTTTATGTTAAATCATTCAAATTGAACAAAAAAAGAATACAAAGCAAGCCAGCAGCAGCTGAGGATCTGGTGCAAGGGGTACCCAGAGGCGAGGGGTGAAATCGGCGATGTTCTCAGGGGATGGATGCTAAGCTGGCTGCGATGAGTAGATGCTTCCATGGACGGCTCGGTTTGGGATCGGATTGGCTTAGGATTTGCCACATATGCGAAGTGCCAGAATTGCCGGTTTCGGAGCGGGTATAATGGCACTGACAGGGGGTTTGACAAGGCCTATCAAAGGATCTGCTGGGTCATTTCGTGATCCGGCAAATCATCGGTGAACAAACGAAATGTCATAAATGTAGATCGCCGGCTGCTTGCTCATTTCGATGTTTCAATTCTCGTGTTAATGGAATTTGGGATTAGCTCTGGGCTTAAGTTAATTGTGAAAGAGCAAGTTGGCAAATAACACTGAAAGTGATCTGCTCAGATCGCAATAACGAATTTATCTCACGTTGTGAAATGAAATAAAATTGGAAATGTCAGAGTTTTTGTGGCTATGTAAAATATAAAGATGAAATAAAATATGTTTATATATATAAATGTCAGCTTTTTTGCCTTTGGAGGAGTGGTACTAAGTAGCATAGATGCTATGATAAAACAAATTGTTTATTTTCTATCGGAAATTCATGTAGCTACATCATGCTGATCAGAAATTAATCTCAAATAAAACCACACAATTGGGAACTTTTCATCACCAAGCGCAAACCATTTTTCATCAGTCCACTATTCCCCGCTTTGTGCATTTTCTACCCCTTTGGCAGAGCATTTCCTTGTGCCACTTTCCGCTCATTCAGCATTTTCCACCCCCCCGCGTCCCATCCAGCTCGACTATTGTAACTTGCCAATTGGCACCGGGGATTTGGTCAAAGTCATTTTGCGCATTTTCAATTTGCCAAAACTTTCGCTTCCTTCTCCGCTCGCTCCCTGGAGAGCTTCGTCCTGCCGGCTGCTGATTTTGGCTGCTTTTGTAGTCTTAGCGCATTCAGGCTGCTAATTAGGCGGCATTAAGATTGGACCCCGAACCGCCCCTCTCCGTTCTCCCCCTCCCCCTCGCCATGTAAGCGCATTAGATGGTTCAGTTGTGACGCTCACAAAGTCAAAACGAGAAATAAATGCCAATAATTTGGTTCGCTCAAAACCAATCACCCACACACTGACTCCGAAAAGTCTTTTGCCCTTTTTTGCTTTTTTGAATGGCAAGTCGGATGGTTGGGAGGGGCGATGGGAGGCGGGCGGGGGAACACAATTTAGTTTTTCTTCTTTTTGGAAAGGCTAACGAACTATTTTCACAGAAACCAAGACGACCAAAGCCAAGACGAAGTCGAATGCTGTTTGAGGCCACTTGAGGCGGCAAAAAAAGTGCAAGCCAGGCCAAAAAGAAATAGAAAATCAAAGGCAAAAAGGTTTTCCTCCCCCTAAGCCCCAGTTGTTGTTGTTGTTGTGTTTGCTACGTGCACACAAACTTAATTTGAAGTTAAAATGTAGCGTAAAGTGTAGGGCAAACAAGGATGGGCCGGGGAGGGGGTGGAGCAGCTCAAGCTGGCTAAAGAGGAGGGTTCGAACGGGTCTCATCTTGGCTTTTATGATCGAGTTAATTTGAATTTTCAACAAGCCAACTTTTCTGTGTATTCTCGCCTTACTTTGTTGCTGTTTTTGATCAGCTGAGACAAAAAGATTTCTGGCATTTGCCAACGGATTCAACAGGAGCCCTCCCTCAACCCTTTCTCTCCCCGTTTTTTCGACTTTGTTGATTCACTTTGAAAAGTATTTTCCCGCCGCATGTGTCTGGTATAACTTGGGGAGCTCCTGTGGTTGCTTTTCCCTCTGCCGAGCTTACCGCTTTCCACCTTTTTGGGTTCTGTGTTTTTTATTTTTGGAGCCAGAAACGTTTTGTACGTGCCCGGGTTTATGTGCATAGGATTTTCAATGCCTCCGTTCGCTATTGATTTTTATACAATACATAAATTTTTCTTCTTCCGTTTTTTTTGCGCTGCTGTCCATCTGATTGGTTGCTCCTGCGCCTGCATCAGTTCTTTGTCATCGTTTTTATATGTAGAATGGCCCCACACATATAACATCAGATTCGATTATACGATTTAATCTGATTTCGCACAAACGAATGATTCAAATGCAAATAACACAAGCACACACATGCCACAAAGGCTGATGGAGGTGGGTGCTCAGTTGGCATAGAAATTTGAGTTGGTCCCTTCCCCAGTTCTCCCCTTTTTTTGGTTAATAGCTTTCGATTTATAACAAGCAGATGAAAGCAAAAAGATTTGCATTACAAAACAAACGACAGGTAGGCCAACGTCGGGGGATGAGGTGGAGGGAGAAGGGCTGGGATTGGAAAAGTCCTGGCAAAGTCAAGCCAGGACATACAATTAGTGTGATGGGGTTGGCAGCAAGAAAGTTGATTGGGTTGCGGTTTGTCTGCTTGCCAAGGCAACTGGTTCAATCCGAAGGGGAGGCAAAACAGGGTTAAGCCCAATTATAATGGGCTGCATGTGGGATCTTTGGGTTAAACACATTTTGACGGAATTCGAATTGGAATTGAACGAGTGAAAGTGGGAGGAAGGAAATCTAACAGAGCATTTTAAAAGGATTGTAGATATGGGAAGATATAAATAAAAGAATTTCCGTTCCTTTAAGAAAATGAGGAATCTTTTTAAACACGATTAAAAAGACTTTAATCTATTCATAGATAATATTTCTCCATAATCCACTTTACTGAAAACTGCATTCCATTAGATCACCCTCTTACCAATACGCAGATCGGTTAAATTACTGCTCCCAAAGACTTTCCACATTTTACAAGTAGCAATCAGTGCCGTAATCAACTAATTTCCATTGAATTACACCACCGTACATATGTTATTTCTTTGCCAATCATTTCATTATATAATCATAATTAAGTCGACTATCAACACCTTCTCCATCTGGCCTGCCCCACCAGCATCCCGGCCGTGAGTGCATCTCGAGCTTCTTCGGAAATCTTCCCACAATTGCTCTACTCCGATTGCAATTGGAGTCTGCCGGTGTACTTCCCACAGATTATCACAAATTAGATGCAGTCCGCGTCGGAGTCTGGCACACATGGATCAATCCACGGCCTGGCTCAAATTAGGTTTTGAGCTCGCCACTCGAGGGGCAGAAGCTCCGCACCCCTGCCCATGCCCATGCCCATGCCGGCATATTTTCCCTCCGATGGCGCATAATTTTCGCACACCGCCGTGCGCATGACGACGATGATGGCCCGACTCGTGTATCTTATGGATGCACAATGGCCCTCTCCTCGTAGCCAACACGTACGAGCAATTCACGAGGCGAGGCCTCCACCAGAGGTGCTAATGCTGATCAGCAGTAACTGATACCACGCGGTCCGGCCAGGAATAATGCAAAGAAGCCAGTCCAACTCGAAGCCGGCAGCCAGCACAATGCCAAGCCAACAAAACAACAGAATTAAGTCCAGCTCGGGATGGCGGGCAATGCTCAATGCTGGATGCTGGATGTTGGATGCTGAGTACTGGATAGTGGATACTGGCTGCAACGGGGACCGGTCAAAACGCCCGCTGGACGTGTATCTGATAGGGCACCCAGCCAGTGGAGAGTCGTCCAGGCCAGAGTTAGTTGAGAGCTGAGTCGAGTTCAGTTCGGAACACAAATCATCTTCCAGCGCTCACGAAATTGTTGCGCAAACTTTCAAAGGAAACAGAAACAAAAACCTCCCAAAGAAAAGCAAACCAAACAGAGCTCAAAAAAGCAAAACAAAAACTGAAAAGAATGGCCTTTATGGTCAAAGTTTTGAATACCCTACCCGCACCAATCGATTGATTCTTTGTATAATGCGCTTTATCTGCCTACGATTATATTCAAAGCTCTCATGCATTAAATTAATTTAATTTTAAAGTAACAATATGATTTTAATATTAAACAAAAAAGAGGTTGATTTTTTACTTGAGTATTTGTATACTTGTGTTTTAAATAATTTTGTAATTTGAGTATTTTATTATAATGAAGTAATATTACATTCTTTTCAAAACAATTCGTTTTATAAGAGTCAAAACGTCGAATTGTGATACCCAGTTTTAGAGTGTATCCAAAATCAGAGTAAAGCTGGCCAAGCGTGAGGGGCTGGCCTGGAAAACAAAAGGAGGCGTTGGTGTTGGTGTTAGCTGATTGTTGTTGCTGTTACCTGTGCGGCTCCGATGCGGTGTCTGTGGATCCGCAGATCTTGCTAAGGAGGGCGAGTGGAGACGGGCGGAGCGGAGCCGACTATGTGTGAACTCGCAAAACGTGACACATTTATATCACTTCGTTTGAATCGCAAAATAATAATAAATATAATAGCAACAACGTTGCTGGGGGAGTCTCTGGCCTGTCTGCAGTCCGAGTCTCTGGAATGGAATCTCTCGGGTCTCCGACGACCGACAGACAGTCTTTTTCTGGCCAGGCCGTGCCCAGGTTTTGACCTGCCGACGCTTTGCTGGGAAGCTTTTATATTTATTTCGCTCGCTTCCCTGTTCGTAGTTGCTTTTTTACTTGGTTGGGTTCGAAATTTTTGCTCTGCTGCTGCTGGCGGCAATTGTTAAAAAATTTAAACACCAGCAAGAGATAAAGAGAATGTTATAGCTTCAGGGGAGGTGGCTGAAGTATGCGAATGTGGTGATACTCTGCCTACAGTTGAGAAAAGGTCGCTGGAGAGACGTTAAGAGTGCCACCAGAGATGCCTTTATATAAAAGTTAACACAATGAAACATTTCTATTCAATGGAAAGGTTAAGACATGACTTCGTACACTAATAGCAAGAGTTGACATATTAATATTCCGTGGCTTATTAAATTGAAATTATCAAAGTAACTAGTCCATTTTTAAAGTCTTATCCTCAGTGTATAAAATGCCTTCCATGCCTCATCTTACCTTCAACCTAAGAAATTCCCCCTTTGCGAGCTACCAGAACATGAAATGTCACTGGTTCCGTCGAAACCTCTTTCAGGTAGCCACAGCCTGGGATGGATTCCTCGGCCACGTTTCCCCGCGTTCCCCTGTGGAACCTCTGCAACGCTCGAAAACTTTGACCATTGGGTCCGACCCAATGAGTTTTGGGTATTTTCGGGTCTCTCCTTTGCCCATTTGACAATATACGAAATATTGCACCCCTGGGCATGCGACGTCGCCCTCCATCCTGGCTAGAGTTGTCAGCAAACGGCGGCGGATGTATTTGTGGCGTATAATGTTACATCTGCTTAGCGGAAAGATAAATCAACGGAGCCGGCGACCGTCGCTTGCATCAGCTACCAGCTACCAGTTACCAGTTGCCAGTCCCAGCATTCAGCTCCCAGCCGAGCAACTCAGCAACCCAGCATCCCCACATCCAGACATCGGCATCAGCAGCAGCGCCAAACGTCGCACTCAAGTTGACAATGATAAATAGTGAAAAAGTGCCCGGCAAGCTGGGGATGCCGGGGAGAGTGGGAGATTGGGAGATCCGTGAGGTGACAGACACTCCACTCCCAGGTTAGCAAGTGGTGAAAGTTTTGCGCTCCTCCCGGTTGAGGGCGCTGATGGAAGTAAAACATTTCGATTAAAGTTTATGAAACGGCAACCTCAGCGGACCTCCTATGACAATGGGTGCCACAGAGATCCCCGCTTTGCAAGGAATTAGTATCTGCGAATGGATTGGGTCCGAATGTCCGGGCCAACCAACTGTGAGTCGAACGGTTCTTGATTAAAAGTTTCGCCCAACTTATCCAGAGTGGGGGCAGAGCTTTTTGAATACCGAGCAGGAAGTCTCCCCGAAAACTTAGATGGGATGAGCCAGCCGCAGAAGGAAGCAGAGTGGCTGGGGCTCGCAGCTATAAGGTGCTGCCTTCGACAATCAGTTTTGTCTATTTTCAGTGCCGACAACTAGTTATCTCGCCCGGCAGGACCATATTTCTTGCCCGCTGGCAAAAAAAATAAAACTTTTCCGACCATGGAAAATAAGTTAAGCTCAAGGCGAAACTAAACACTCTTTGAGGTACAAATTTAAATATAAATAAAGTGCCAAACAAAGTACCCATGCGAACGTTGCAGCTGTAAAAGCAGGAAGTGAGGGGGTAGGGGGTAGCTAGGCGAGCCCTGGAGGAGGTGACTTTGTAATAAATAAATAAAAATGCAACAAAATGACATTAAAGGTAAATTCAGGAGGAAAGGCGGCAGCACCAGCTCCTTGGTATATTTTTTCTGGGCTGCCAAGGGGATGCTGAGCCGAGCAGTAAGCAAACTTGATGGCACAGGGTGCAGTCTGGAGCAGGAGCGATGGGGTTGTGGGAGGGCCACTCCTTTCTCGGAAACCCCTAGCTCAAGAACTCCGAGGTTTGCATACAAATAGCGTCGGTCATGGAGGGCGGGCCTCGCAGCTGGGGGTTAGGGCTAGAAAGACTAGGGTTCCCAACCCCTCGACCGAAGGTGTTGGCAGGAGCAGCCAAGTGAAAATACCCAGCGAACTGGACGGAATTGTGCTAGCGGAAAGTTTTTTACTTATAATTGGTTAGCCGGTGGAGGATTCTTTTCGGCTGAGGGGTTGGGTTCACAGTCACAGATCCCGCAGTGGTTCCAGCTGTGAGATCATCACCCTGGGCGAAGGATCCGGGTAGCCTGGCAGTGAACTTACGGCAAACTCTCCTGTCTGGAGAGCCTTGAGCGGCAGGCTTCAGGCCTCAAGAGTAAGGTCAACAAAAATCGAAGCCAGACGCAGCGGGATAGTTCTGGAGTGCAGTGTGTGGTGTGGCGTGTGTGTTCTTGCAGCAGACACTGTGTACTTTGGGGTGCCATAAAGCAAAGTATAGTTCGCCCAGCGTCCTGAAATATAAAATGCTTGTGCTCATACCGACCCAGACCATAAACAAAACACAAACACCAGACTCGTATGACCCGCATGGAGGTGTCCTCGCCCCCCTCCCCTGTATATGTGTTTATTTACACGACCCTCCTATATGTGCCCTCGGTTGACATGATAGGAGAGCGGCGAAAAGAAAGCCGTTGACGAAGCAGCAGCAAAATTTTGAACTAGTTTAAGTGCCCCATCATGAAGTCCCAAGTTTCTCGTTTTCGCCAGGATTGTTTTACTTTATAAAATACACTCACATGCGCACCCGGCCATTGAAGCTGCATGGTTATGCAAAGTAATTTGGTTGTGTTTGTGCTGGTGGGTGGTGATGGGGGCGGTGGGGGCTTAGGGGGGGCAAGGAGGTTCCAAGGCAAGGACAACACATAAAGCATTGGGGATGCTGCTGCTCCGGCTGCCTGAGCACAGTTTACTTTCTGTCTGCCGGAGGGGGTGACGTGAAAGGGATTTCGGAGGGGCTTCCAGGGGCTGTGGGTTAGGTGCCCTGCTGGACTGTGTAAACAGAGGCGAGCATCAGCAGGAGCAAGGAGCCAGTGCAGTTCTGCCTCCCCAATCCCCTTTTTTTCCTTTGCCCCACACAAATTGGCAGAGTGCGTGAGCTGCTGCCATAACGGCTTGGTGGTTGGGGGACGAGGGGTGCGATGCACATGACCCCCTTTCAACAGCTGCACACAACAAACTGCAGTCACCCCCCGTCTCTATTCAAAGTGCAGATAATTTCATTTGAAGTATGGCAAAATACAGTTTTTTCCAGCGTTCAAGTTTTCATCTACGGTGCGCCCCATTTTCATTTTCTCCCTCCCGCCGAGTAATTTGTAGCTGGAGCTTCGGAGCTGCGGAGTCCTTGCTCCCCATTTTTTGGAGCTCAGCACAGCTGCAGCAGCTCATTTCCTTTCGGCTAATGATGTGGGTCAATTATGGCAGCCAAAAGCGAAGCGAACTCCTCTCCGGCTCTCTCTATTCAGATTTTGTCTACTGGAATTAATAGCATTAGTTTTGTGCATTTAGTTTTGATTAGTGGGGGGAAGAGTGGGTTCGCAAACATTTGCATGTTTGGGATGGGCTTTGCATTCGCACAAATTCGGGTCGAGAAAAACAATTTTGCTGGGTTCATTCGAAATCGATGCTTCTGGGGATAGCTTTTTCCGGCGTCTGGTATTGAAGGGTTTTTTCCGTTTTGAGAGGGTTTGGTTTTGGTAGTTAATAAAACTTTTTTTTCAGTTTTATGGTTGATTTCCTGGAGTGGAAATGGTTATGGCCTACGCAAAAAGCTCTAGATCTGACTCCTTTGGGTGGCTTTTTTGAGCAGAGGAAGTCATTAATGATTTCCCTCGTTAACTCTTCTTACATTGAAGTGAACATTTTAAGTCACCCATATCGCCCTATTTTTTTGTTAGCTATCTTCTCTTGTATAAATTTGGGTTGCCATTTCTCAGCAGCCAAATTGGAATGAAAGTATTACCCATTCATCTACTCGGATCAGCTTCACTCCGGCTTTACCTATGACAAATATCTGCACCTCAACCGCATGCACGTTCCGCTCAACTAACCCACCTGTCCACCCCCCCACCCTTCGACTCCGACGTATACGTGCATGAAAATCAAATCTCTATGTTTGTTATTTGCAACTCGTTGTTCACTATTTTTCATCACCAGCCCCACAAAGATTTGTAATATTTTTTAAATGTCAACAGACCTTTTTGGCTCCCTGTCGTTTTTTTGGCAGCTCCCTCCCTGCCGCAACCCCCTTTTCATATTAATGCTGCTTCAATTGTACGCTGATTGGCAATCGAGAATGTGACTTGCATTCGCGAGGAGGGACCTCTTCGATGGAGCGGAACCGAAACAAAGCGGGAGTGCGGGTATTTGAATATCGTGGGTGGATGCTGCACTTATTAAATTAAAAACACACAGCCCCATATCTACAGGGTATCGCCTGTACGTATGTACATAGCAGGAATACATATCTTTTTTTTTGCTATTTAACGTGTGCATGCTTCGGCAATTTGATTGTGGCCGAGCAGGCGTATGAAAATCAATTTCACGCTGAAACGCACCAAAAACTTTAATAATATTTGCGTCGCGGCACTTAACAGACAGCAAGGACGGCAAGGACGGCGAGTGGAAGCCGAACAGGACACTGGAAGGAGGAAGGGACGCAATGAATGCGAAGACAGATAGATATTCACCCAAAGTGGGCGGCACCAGTGAATGCGAGGTTTGGGGTGCACTCACTGCATTCAATTAAATGTTTCAATAAAAATGGAATCATACAAAATGGGGTAGTCAATCCGGATCGATTTATTTTATTATATTAAAGGAGCCAAGATCCCTTTTTGTACCCACACATATAGATCGAAGGGGTATGAGACTTTTTGACCCAAGCAATATCTACTAAGTACGAATTTAACGAAACGCAAACAAACAAGCATCTTAAATTAAATAAAAAAGTATATTGCGGAAGTCGGCGATAACTTAATTGTTAGTATATAGCAACTACAAATATAACAAGGGTATAAAAAGAGAAGCGTATGTTGGGAAAGTTAGCAAAAAAAGCCGTAAGGCAGGATAGTTAAACATTCCTTTCCAACGCATTTTCTATATAATAAACGATCATGGGGCTGCAAAAATTGACGATCTCTTTAATTACTATGGTTCACAGATATTATACCATGCAATAAAAGATAATGAAAAGTTGTAGTTAAACCTCGGCAAGATGTACCCCTTCGAATGAGAATTTTCAACAGAGAACTTACAGCTTTAAAAAACCTTATTCAGCAATCTGAGACCCCCATTCGCAGGGTAGCCTGCTCTAGGAATTTATCACCTTGCCAAGAAAGCCTTCGAATCCGCTCGACAGGCCCGGACCTACTCCGAAACCGAGTCTCGCAGACACTTGGCATAGTTTTGTGGCCACCGGGCTAGAGGCTCTGAGAGAGGGGGTGGGAGCGAGCGGAGGATCCTACACGTAGCCCTAACTTTTGCTTCGAACATAAAGTGCGCGCTAAGAATTTACCGCATAAATTTTGAACAAGTAGCAAAAAGAGGCAGAGGTAAAAGCCAGAAGTTGCAGGTAGCTAGCCGAGGGGTGAGGTGGGGCGAACTTACAAACCGCACTTTGGCACAAAACTCACAAGACACTCATAACTTTTTATGTTGCTTCGTTGCACACACCCCGAAGAGCCCAAAAGACCAAGACAGAAGCCCGAGCCAGGTCCCAGAAACACTGCAGCCTGGACCCGCTGACCAAGGGGACGGAGGTCGGGAAGGTGGACCGGAGACCACCCCAAGATGCAGTCGAGTGGTGGCCGCCGGTGGCTCAAGCTCTTGGCCAATTCCCCTGGCTTGAGCCAGGTGAAAAAATTTTAAGTTTTTCCTCAGCCGCGTCCGGAGTTTTATGGGTTTCGGGGCTTGCTATACATTTACACCAAGAAAAACTGAAGCACAAAATATTTGAAATTAAAAAAACTAATTAATAACAACATAACTTCAGTTACCTGGTTTCTAAAGTAAAATGTCTTCGACTTTGATAATCTAAATCAAAAATAAATTAGCAATCTGCTAATTCTAACTTTTGATCTAATTTTCAAAAGTATATATGGTGAATGTTCTATAAAGTAAGAAAAATTATATGAGGCGGATGATATGATAAAATTGTTTTACATGAATTGGACCAGGTGGTAAGATGCGTTCTTAATTAATATAAACACTAGATTTCTCTGTGTGCAACTCCTCCCTCTTTTCCTTGTCGCTGCTCATGTGTTTACAAAGTAATTACGTACCTGAAATTAAATTCATAAGAAGCTGACGAGCAAGAAGGCGGCGAGCATTTAAGAAACATTTCAGTTCTCCTGGCCCTCGACTCCTCCTCTTTTCTTTTTTTTGGCATAGTTGCTGTTGTGGGTCTGCTACAGTTAATGCACGCTAAAAGGTTTTTCCCGCCACTCGCAGGGCGGTGGCCATGCAGATTAGCGGGGGATATTAAGGCAAGGTATTTAAACGCGGCTTAGTCAGCGAGCGCCGAACAAGATGAAGACCCACTTTGGGTGGAAAGTTGTGAACAAGCGGACTTAGCCGGTGCAACAGTGCAAAGTTTAATTGAATCGCGGGGCGCGGGTTACGGGGAACGCCGGAGGGGGAGGTCAGCGGAGAGTGGTTGGACAGGCGGTATTAAGTGGCATCAATACTCGAGTTTTATGGAAATTTAAGAAGGGTTTAGCAGTGCGTCCAAGACAGTCAGGGAGACTGGGGGAGACGCGTAACTTGAGTGGATTTCTCAATCTCGGTAGCTTGAAAACTAATCTGAAAGAAATCCAATCGATTGGAAATTCATTGAGAAATAATAATAATGAAGGTAATCTTTATAAAAAGGTTGAAAGGTTTCTCAGAGAAGATGAAGCCAATAAAAATGCATGGGCACAAGATCGATGAATAGCAAAACCAAGTTCAAAGAAATGTTTATTTGATTAACGTTTAATTTTGAGAATCTATTGGATATGCACGTCCAACTTGATAAACTTTTAAATAAATCTGAAATAATTTTATATTTATACATATATACAATAACCTTCATGGGATTAACAAATCTTTGGGCAATAATCAAACAATTTTGAACCTACGCTTACAAAAACATAATCACAAAAAACTTTTAAAGGTCCAAGGTCTCCTTCATATGAAACCATTTGGAATGCAGCAAACGTGGGGCTCTCTTCAGATTTCTTAGAACTAGAAACAATACAATAAAGCACAATGGCGGCCTTCCGAAGGAGGAAGACCGCCTCAGTCAATCTTTTCAGCCCTCGTCGGCTTGCATATATCAAAATTGTTTTGCCTCGGTGCGCTTGCCATTTTCCTGCTGGATCCTTAAAGTTTTTGGCTTTTTTTGCGTATATATTAAAGAAGCCGCGGCACAGATTTCAGTTTCCTTTGTATCTTTCGCCTACATTCTGGCATTTCGCAGTTAGAAAGCCGCCGAGGGAGCACGTGCTTCCCTTAACGGAGCTCGGTCTGTACAAATGCGTCTAGGATATGAATAAGGGAACGTATTAATTTTGAATATGTGGAAAATCTCGCACGCCAATGTACGGACCGCAGCAGGAAATGCCGGCAATAATGCCTGCCAAAAGGGGTGGCCGGGGGCGGCTTGCCAGCTCCAGGGAAAAGCCCCAACAATGAAGATGCCAGGGCGATACGACAAGTACGTCAAGCTGAGGAGACGGGCCAGGACTTTAGAGTGTGCCAGTGTCTGTGTAGGCCTTTTATTGCTATTGTCAAACTATTGTGCTTGTGTGTGTGTGGCTGGTGCTCTTTACATCCCACCCCCCTGCCGCAGCCATCCCCCTGAAGGCCTCTTCATCGTCTGCTCGAGTTGCTTTTTATGAAACATCAAAATGTCAGTCAATGTCATTAAATGACTTTTATATTACACCTAATACGATGACAAGGCCTCCAGCCTGTCTGCCAGTCCTGCTCTCCCGCTCGCTTGATATCTTTTTGAGTGTATCTTAAAGATTCTAAAATTAGACAATTGTGTGCTATGCCTGCCTGTTTATTTGTTGTTCTTCTGGTGCACGACCCAGAGATATTCCCCGATTCTCCTCAGACTGTGCACACATGTGATTGCTTTTTGTCTGCGGTGACAAATCGCGACTGGAAGCTGCTGCTCGGCCCCCTCCCCCAAGTGCTCTTACACCTCCTCGAGAACTCCATGTCGTCTTCGTCGTCTCGTTGACAAAGTCAAACAATTTGTTGAAATAAGTTGGAAATTGAATGAAATTGTCAAAAGCATTTCGCACATTTTATTATTTTTATATTCTTTTTCCAGCGCATTTTCTGCCAAGGCAAAGTTTTTGCAGGGTGTGCGAGGGGCGTATTAAATGTATGACGAGTATGTGAAGCGCATATTTGCAGGTGCGGAATTAAATAAAACCAATTAAATCAAAAACGTTGATTTCTTTTTTTTTTAATGATTAATTTTATTTGTTTATTCTTTATTGGATTGTATTTTAGTTATAGGTGTTTTGTCGGGGGTCTTTAAAAGGATTCCCTTTAGGGTGTTCTATATATTGATCCAATATTCTAATACAACCACTTCCACATCCATTCCCGTGTCACTATTTTTATTTGTGGCCTGCTTCGAGGCTTTTGCATCCCGATTCGACATCTTCGGGGATTTTTGCTGACTTGGCTCTGGCGAAAGTGAAATTTTTCCCCTTGGCGCCAGTTTCTCCCATGCTACTTTCCTCCCGCCTCCTGCTCGCTTTCTTATTTATGCATCATGTGTTCCATGGGCTTTAATAAAGCACAAGCTAAAATTGGTGTCGATGTGTAATGAAAACCATAAAATATTTAATAAAAATATTTACTATGTGTCCCGTCCAACATCGTTGGCGTCATAAATTAGTCGTTTTTAGTGTTTTGGCCAAAAGTTTGAGTTGCGTTCTCAGCCGGAGTTTGAGTGAAGTCTGGTGAGTCAGGGGAACTCTTTGCGGTCGCCTTTCCTACATATATACATTCATATATACGAATTCGGGGGCGTGAGCTTGATTTATGTTCGAAACTTGATATCACGTTCGTTCAAGCGGATTTTTTCCTCCTCATCTAGCATCATTCCCTCCTCCTACTGTTTCTCCATCTCCATCTCATTTTCCGACTCTATGTGTGGTTTATTTTTATGTAAAGCGCATAAAGAAAACTTTTTTAGAGTCCGCACATAAACTGATTTTTATTTATGGCATTAGCAATGGGCATGGGACGGGCTGGGACTGAGACTGGGAATGCGAATGAGATCGAGATCGAGAATGGGAATGGGAAATCGAGACGTCATGATATGATGAAATGGGAGCACTTCCCGCACCCTCTGGCCCATTAACCAAGGGGACTAGTAGCGATGAGCCCATCACGCCTTTTAATTATGCCAGCTCTTTAGTTAATAGTTTTAGAAACGCAGCTGGAGCAGGGGAGCATGGTATGTCGGTAATATGAGGGCCCTCGGATCGCAGGAGGTGGTGGATCATTCGGTACACATTTGGTAGTGAAAATCTGCATTTGAATGGGAGTCCATAAGGCATTGAAATCCGACTTTTATGTTGATCTATTAATAAAGCAAAGGGGATCACATCTAAGCCAGATGAAACCATAACAAAGAGATGTTCCCGAACAAAGTGAAGTTTATGGATAACTCAATGGAGAAGTCACAACATTGTGGTCGGGGTAAGATTCGTTTTTTGTGGATCCATTCTGAGGGTATATGAATATATTTCATGTTGCCCGGGAATGAACCCATTCATCTTCTATTGAAACTAAGTTCCCCGGGAGAAAGTTCTCAATTTTTGATCTCGTGAATGAAATTATAGTTTTATTTCTTGCACTTAAATTCTTTAAGAAGTCCAGGGACTTATCCCCGATATCTTTGTTGCAACTTGTCCGGGATAAAGGAGCCGTTGGTTTCAATTTGCCTTCGTCCACTTTGCTGCTCGGCTCCTTTATCCTTTCGTTCATTTTTATTCCGCTTTTGCAGGGACTCCTTGCTGGCCACAGCCATTTTTTATGGCCCTCTCCCTTTTTTAGCTCTTTTTCTAGCATCTCTAGATTTCTTTTAATGAAAAATTTGTTACAGCGTTTTATATAACAAACAAAATGCAGGCAAAGCTCGGGCAATAGCAGCAACTTTGTATCCAGCCCCGCTATCCCCCTTTGCAATCCCTCACTGGCTCCTCTTCATTACTGACTTTCATTTGCTTTTTGGCTTGCTGGGGCTGATTATTTTTAACTGGCAAACAGCTAATTAAGTATGGAGTAGCATTGTTGTTGTTCCTGTACCCGTGCTGTTCTTCTACTTCAGCCAGCTTGTTCATTTTGTTCAAAACGTCTGGCAGAGGGCGCCTTTGTTGCGGGGAATGCCGAGGGGAAGGTGCAACTAAGTGCGTTTCATGAGGGCGGGGACTGGAGAAGGCAATGGCAAACAAAGTTGCAATAAATGACGGAAAATGCACAAAGGTGGCCCAAGGCACTGAGCGAAAAGTGGGTGGAAAACGGGGCAGTGGCGCGTGCATTTTCGCTCAGTGCAGCTACTGCTGCTGGTTAACTTGGTTTGGCGTAGTTATGTCGTTTATAATAAAAACGTCGCTGCGACTCAACGCGACTTTAATGGCTGTTTGGATGCCTTCCTTTGCCTTCCATCGACCTTCCCCACGATCCTGTGCTTCCTTTGCCTGCATCTTTTCAAATCAAATGAGTGTGTGCAGGCAGCAACGGCGAAGCAGAACAAAACAGAGAAAAGTCTGCTGCTGCTCATTGAAGTTTCCTCGTCTACTTTCTTTTTGGCCCGCTCGCTCTTTCATCCTGTGGTTTGGGCCACTCCAGCTGCGACTGCCTGCATGTAAGTGGCCCCAGGATTCTCTTTCTGCTGCCTCTGCACGGGAAAAAAACTCCTCAGCAACTCGGAATTGAATCTTATACGCTGTTTTCTAAGAGAACAAGCGGATATGGTGCTCGGAAAAAATACTGAGCCAGTATTGCAAGACTTCTATAGCTGTTCGCAGTTCTATTTTGCTTTTTAAAAAGTCAAATAAATATGATAAGAGTAGTCCTGTTTTTTCCTGTGCATAGCTCTCTTTCTTGCAGTTGCAGTTGCTGCTGTGTATATGCCATATAACTACATTTAGCATTATATCGACATCTGTTCGGCAGAAAGTCATCAAAAGTACTAAAAAGCAAAACAAAGTTGCCCTCGTCCTGCCAAGCAGTCCGAAAGGAGCGAAAGGAGCAGAAGCGAGGAAAAACTTTTGCCAACTTCAAGTTGGAAGCTGCTCTGAAGTGGAGCATCTCTCCTTTTCCCTTGTTTGGTATTTTTATTTCCTACTCTCCGTCGCAGCGGAGTACAAAAGTCAAGAGATTTACTAAATAATGATGTAAAATTTATTTGCGATTGGCAAATGTGAATAAACATCAGGGAATTTACGCAGTCAAAAGCATATTTCAAAGATTTTTTACTTTAGAGAAGCATTTCCGGCAGAATTCGCTGATTAGAGGTTCCAGAGAAGTCGAGTGACTCATTTGCAGATCAATTTGGATGAATAATTCGAGATGGTAATGTGGTTTTGCAGTGAGCTGAACCAATGAGTCAGATAAGTCGTAGGTTTGGTTTATTATTTGGCCTGCTGCGTTACCTGGTTTTTTTTCCAAACAAAGGTTTTCGGATTGTGTGGAAATTCATTCAGCTGGAAATTCCAAAGCATTTTTTGGTTGCGTTTTTCCCAAAGTTCCTTTACCTGTTTGGTTCGCTGCATACTGGCATTCGTTACATTTTGTGACTCTGGCTATTGTAATGCAACGGGAAATTGTGTGGAAAAAAGTTGTTTGCATCTCTATCTCGTTGACATTTCTTATGGACCGCTCTCCTATACTTTGAGCCATTACTGAATGGGGCAGACAAGACCAACTAAATGCATTTCCCCATGCCACCTCTCTTGGCGAACTGAAACCTATTTATGCAACAAACAAAGCCAAATGCCTCATGGCGGGGATTGTTGATGGCTGATGTAGCGCTCGTTGTTGCTGCTGCTGATGATTATGACAATATTTGCACTGCCGCTGCTTGTGCATACATATTTTTACAACCGGAAGTTGACTTTATGCATTTTGCCACTGTTTACACACTATTCAAAAATTATTGCGCAACATTTTTTATGCACTCTGCCGCTGCTTCGTTTTGTTTGCTTTCAGTTGTTTACTTTAGTTGCGGCCGGAGTTCTGCTTTTGACATGTCTTTTCCATACATAAAACCCATTTTAATCGATTATGTAATGCGTGCAAACATCAACATGCGAATAATAATGTATTAAGACACCATTTTTTGCCCTCTACTAATGTATTTACTCTTTTCTTTACAGGTTCGTAAAGCAATCGAATGAAAATGTTACAGTGCGTTGGCATGAGTAAGTTTTTTACTTTAAGAATATATTGTTATGCAAACACGGAGTGGTTCCAGCTAATGCATCTCCATTTGCTTCGATCGTCCACTGAATTATGACAGTTTTATCTCAGCCACCCTATCTCGGTCTTTAGGCCATTTACTAATTCCATTTGCTACCACTTTGACCCTAAAACCGACTGACTTTTCATTAATATTCCATCAGCGGCCGATATGTAGATGGGTAGTTCTTATCGGGTCTACACATAGATGTCGGTGACTCAGCCGAATGAAAGGAGCCAGGAATGCACTACCTCGGCGGAAGGGGCAAGATAAGGGTCGGTTTTAACTTGGCTAATGGCTGCTCTTTAACCATTTTATTGTAGCACTTTCCTTATCAGAAGTTCCTCAGAAGTTTATTTTCCTTGGCGCTGTGTGTGGCTCACATTTAACCCTTTGGCCACCTGCATCCATATAATGCCCCATTTAATGGCTACACGGTTAAAACCTGGTTCGAATCAGCGTGCTCCATTCGTCCATTCGTCTATACCCATATTGTGCGCCAATTTTTATGCAGGGGCGGGCGGAGTAACATTGTCAAATAAAACTAGAGGCCTCTAAAATAGCTTTTAAAGTCATAAAATTCCACGACTCTCAAGCCGTACCATAAAAATTAACGACGGGTGCGTGGGGTCGGAAAAGAGAAAGAACTAGCAAATGTTTGTTTTGCTTTCATTGTTTTGTTTGCGTTTCCCTGGTTGGGCCCTTTTTAATAGAATTTCGCTTAATTTGAGTCCGAGGAGGGGGTACAGAAACTTTTCCTCTCTTTCCTTTTTTCCAACTCTTTTAATTAAATGGTTATTGGCAAGAGGGTTGCCGGGGGCGGGGGCAATGCCAGTAGAGGGACAGTCGGCGAAAGCGCAAGGCGTATTAATGATGAATATTTATGTGCGGCCTGAACGGAAACGAAGGGAAAAGCGGCATAAATTAGGCGAAAGTGTGGTTAGAGGGTTGGTCGATTGATTCGAGTGGTTACCGATGGCGATAACTTATAGGGATAAAGGCACTTTGGGGTTAGATAGGGATAATTATGCGCCAGCGCGCAAGGGTTAAGTGGATTTCTCGATCGACCAGGTAGCGCGGGAAAGTGTTTTTTCTTCTGGAAAAGGCTGCTCAGTCATCGATTATTATCTTGGATACTGTTCTTCCCTGCCTCTCTGACTTATGACGGCTGGAATTCCTTGACACTTTTCCTCACTAACGATGTAACCACTACGCACACAGTCTCACCCACGGGTACTGTATCTAGAAATCCTTCGGATTTGGCTGGTGGTAAAACCTGCGTTAGTTCCGCTCGCCACACGTTGCACGTCAAACAAATTGTCTCCAGTGAGCTGCCCCGCTCCCCTATGATTTACTTCCGTTCGCAGAGCGCCCAGTACCCAGCAACCAGCACCCAACACCCTACGCCACCGCCACAATAATCCTGCAGCTCAGTCGAAATGTCGCTGGCAATCTAAGAAAGAGGAAAAATGCCAGCGACAGCGGTGGGGTGGGGCGCCTCCGGGTGGTGGAGCAGCAGATGCTGCTGTCGCTCAACCACCCACCGCCACCGCCCCACTATCTCCTGCCCCACCGAGGCTTTGTCACATTCAAGATGCTGGGGCTGCGTGTGTCGGAGGAGAAGAAATTCAAGTAAATTGATTTTTTCTATGCTCTTGGCTTTGACTACTGGGGCTGTCAGTTTGAAAACGCTTCGTCGTCGTTCCATTCCACTAGCCCCCCTCGACCCTCCCCCCCACACACTCACTCTACCACTCCCCTTTCTGGAGCCCTTGCAATTTTTGCTTTTGGCGCGTAATCGACTTCATGCTTTTGCTTTTAATGGTATTTTTCCTGTGGTTCAAACTAATATCCATAATGCATAAATATTGAAACCCTACGACCTAACCCCACGCCACCCAGCACCCTTTGGAACCTCCAATCATTGAGCTGCCTTGGCATTTTTTGCTTGATAAATATTCCTTTCCCTTCTTGTGATTCGACTCGAAGTCGCTGGTCGTCGTCTTGGCCTTTCACACACATTTATATCATTTTTTCTTGTATATACTTTGGTGCGTCGTTTCGCTTTTATCATCATCATCATCAGTCGGTGAGTTTTCTCGTTTTTATAAAATTTATGCGCAAAAATCCCTACTACGTCTGCAATTTATTGCATTTTCGTAAGTCGAGCGATTTGAAAAATGCCACCGGCATCAAAAGCAACCAAAATAAAAACAGCAAAGGGAAACAAATAACATTTTTGCTGATTTTAATGTTTTGTCAATGTCCCAGCCCTTGTTTTGACCCTCCGCCAGCCTGGGGCTTTGTTTTTGTTATTGCCGTTGATTTGTTAATAAACAATTTTTATGTCCTGCCGGCCATCGGCATATAAAAAACTCACACGAACGAAAACAATTTTTATGTCTGTCGGGTAGGCTTATGGAGTGATACCCTGTTGTTCTTAGAGGTTTTACGTTTTATTAGAAAATCACAAGGGTTTTTGTGAAGGGTTTGCTGAAGACCCCAATGTTGCATTACTCTATAAACGCTGTATTAGTTTAAGTAAAATACAATTTTTGGTCACAAAAAAAAGGGATCATTCTAAAATATTAAGTTTTAAAAGACTTACATCATATATCATTAAATTGATTTTGTTTATGATAAACAGAAAACAATTTTTTTCGGACTTGTTAATTTATTTTTTTGCCTTTTACCTTTTAACAATTTACCACCACTGACTGCCGGGGTCGCTTTAGGCCGTCTTTAGGTCATTTCCATAGTCTAAGCTCTTTTGACGCTCACTTGTTTTTTCCACCTTATTATCGGACAACTTTTGGCCCGAGTTTTGCTGACTACGAGGACAACAGATGTTGCATTTGCCGTTTTTGCTTTCGTAGTTGCTGAAGCTGGAACATGTGGCACCTTGAGATGGAGGAATTGAGGCTGACTTTGAGGCTGAGGACGGAGCTTTCTTACTCGGCTGCTGGCTCTTAACTGACGGTCATATATCTTGCCACGCTCGCTGGTCTCGGTCTGAGGTTCGGTCTTAGACCATTTCTTATACTAGTCACAGTTCTATAATTTCTCGATTTATTCTCGGCAGCGACAGCCTGTGTTTTGTCCTTGTTGTTCAGGCCCTGTCGCTGTCTCTCTCAGCTGCCAGAGACAATCCAAACATTATTCAAAGTCAAACTTCATTCGCAGTCACACTCACACATGCGTGGAGGCAAATTTTTAACCACATTATTTATTTACTGTTTGCTCCGTCTAGGCACCTTTCTCCACCCCCCACCAAGGCCCTCTCAATGTAAATATGTTGCACACTTCTGTTCTCGCTGTTGTTATTTAGATTGTTTTTTCTGCTGCTGTCGGTTTTTCTGCTTTATTTTAGCATTTGTATCAGCCACAATTTATCAGAGGCCATAACAAAAGGCGCCGAGTTGGCTGCCAAAAACCGAAACCAAAAACCAAAAACTGCATGCCGAACGGCTCCCTTTCCCCTGCTCCTGAATTTTTATTATAACGCGACACATTTTCTAACTCGGCAAATAATAATTTCGCCGTTGCATACAGAAAATATAAATTTCATGCTCTGAATATTGTTGAAATGTAAAATCGTAAAAAATTGCCTAGGATAGAAAAGTGATGGGGGAAAAAATGATTTGCCATAAACAAAGGAAACTGAGAAATGAGGTCATAATCAGGTTTGAGTTGTTACAAGGGTGATCCATCTTAAGAATACCAAACGACGTTATGAAAGATAATTTTAGAAAACCGAAATCAAGCAGACGGAAATTGTATATATTTTTTAATAAAACAGATTTTGTAAGTCATTATTTTCTTAGCAAATTACAGGGAGTATGTCGACAGCTCAAGTGTAAAGTATGAGTTCTAGACAACACATATTTCTCTACATGTTTTGCAAATTTCTAGGGGATTCAATGAATACTTTAGTATTTTTGCGACTCTTTTCTGCTGGGATAAATTTCACATTTTCCAACATATTCCATATCTTGCCATTGCCTGCTTCCCCTTTGAGATAGTTAAACCCTTTCCATATCTGGAGTATCCGCTCGTACACAAGAGCAGCTAAATCTGGCTTATTGGCTACACAAGCTCCAATTGTTGTTTTGGCATATTTTATGCGTGTTTATCATTTATATGCTTTTTACTCACACAAACACTCACAGCCAGACACTGACACAATAAAAACAAGGGGGAAAAAGTCTATAAATTAAATAAATTGTAAAATATAACTCCAAAGGGTTGGCGGGGTCAGAAGGGGAATGCATGGGCGCGGAGGGAAAGGGATGGAACGCTTCTAGTTATTTTATTAAATTAAATATTTCACTGCAATAAAGATTATCAGTTGGCAAAAGGCAGCAATGATAAAGCAAATAGACAAATAGACTAGAGGACGACTCACTGACTCTTCAAACAGAGCCCAGGGTGTCCTGGATAATGTTTGAAAGGGGCGACTGGGGTGCAGCATCACATACTCTTACACGAGCGTTAACATTGTAAGCAGACCATATAAATGTAAATGAACTTTCCTGATGCCGTTTCCGCTTTCTCTAGTCTGCATAGCATTTCCTGTCACACACACAGACCCAGTTAGGCAGCCATTTTTTGGTGATGCATGATTCTCATGCCGCCCACTTCGCACACAGCCTCGCCACTTTGCATGTGACTCTTATTCAGTTCCGTTTTTATTTGCTCAAACAATATTCGACATAGTAATTTTATGCTTCGACTGCGGAACACATAAAATTATCTTTTGAATAAATAAAGATAAGAGGAAGACACACACACACCCGCACACCTACACACAGAGAGAGATGGAGAGAACATTACGTACATTGACATAGACATAGAGTAAATGTACACATTTTAATGTTTTATTCAAAAGGAAACATTCAGAGACGAAGATGCAAATTAAAATATCATTCAATGTTGGCAATTTAATATATTATTTTTGATAAATGAATACGGTTCTGCCAGCAGCAGAGAAATGCTTTCCCATTAACATATGCATGAGAGTGTGTACACACAGTCGCAGGAGGGCTAAATCGTTAGAGCCTGGTTAGAGACACCTACACAGATAAATCTTGTGTCTAACGCTTGGCCGCATATCTTTCTACCTCTCCGGATTCTTTGTTACATTTCGTATTTTAACTTCAGAATTGTATTATTATTGCCCAAATATTTTTGCACTTTTCAAGCTTTGCATGCGGATTACAGCATAGCTGGAAAATGAAAATGTTTTGTGGCGCTGGCTAAATGGTTTTTCAGTCCCTTTGTTGGTGCTTTTCTGTTCTATTGGGCACAATAGCATGCACATGTTTATGCGTGGATTTAGACAATGTAAATCGGCTTAATGATTGAAAGTTTTTCAAAGGGTTTCCCTACACAATAGCGTACAAGCCCCCAGAAATCAATAAGAATATTTTAAGGGTGCTATCGAGAAGAATCCCATCCCCATTCGAGTGGTTGAAGTTGGGACTTTAAACTTTTGTCAACCATTCGAAGTTTTCCTACGCATTCGTCAAACTGTATCCGTAAATCTGTCAGGGTCAGTGGGGTGAAAGGCCCTCCCACTAACATTTCATAGTCACATTAATTAAAATTTTATGCAACAAGCGTGGGGCGGAACTTTCCACCTCTCCACCAGATTTCCATTTGCCCATGTCTGGTCACGGAAAATGTCGGATGTCATGTGAATCAGCGTTAGGCCTTTTACCCTCTAGTCCACTCACACGGACGACTATACATATATATCGATGGCCATTTTTGTATCGCTTCGTGGTCGGACGGTCAATTCGATTATTTTTCATTTTTCACCTTTCCCGCTTAAACTTTCACATGTCGCGTGTAGTTGCAGTTGCCCTCGGTTGTTGTTGTAAATTCCATGTAAATTAATTAAACTCGCTGGCCGTGCCACAAAAAAGACAACAAATTGGCAGGAGCATCTGGGATGAGTCCGACTCATCCTCATCCTCGCCTCGCCTCGGTTTTGGTTTGAACGGGTGGAGAGCCTCCATAGCGTAAAAATTATATATTGCATGTCAAAGGGCAGACAATGTGCCCGCAGGGGGGTCAGGGGGTAAGGGGCGGGCGGTGGTCGGTGGGCGGGGATGGGGAGGTGCCACTTAATATTTTTTCATATGCCACAAATCGACCGCGCGACGATCGGAGGCCGCCACGGGACTTCGCCAAAGGACACGAAGGATACGCACAGGTGCGCGACAACAATTAACGAAAATTTATTCAATTTACGCACCGCCCCTTTTCATGCACCACCCAGATATTTATGGAGTTATAAAGCATTTTTAAAATATTAAATGAAGTTTTTATATTAAGCTCTCACTGCGGTTTCTGCGTCCAGCTATTAATACAAATAAATTAATCAGCGCAGTTTGCAAATTGCTTCAATGGCCAACCAAGTTTCTCATTTCGATTTCAATTTTAATTAACAATTACCATTCCATACATGCACATGTATATGGCTCTCCATATAATTACCATTCCGAAAAAGCCGACAGTTCTCTTTTTTAGCAATACATTTTAAGCGGTTTCCTATAAATTATATTGCCCAGTCAGTTAGGGTCAGACAGGCGAATCTGTTTCAATTGTTGGGGCTGGGTTATATGGCTGTCCTCTGCGGATAATCTGCGGTCGTTCGGAACATTCCACACCAGCCTATGCACTGAAAAGTACGGACATTTCAATCGCTATTTCCGCTGGAATGAGCCAAATTATCAGTCGGTCATAACTTATTGAAAATTATGATAATTGCTCAACTGCTTAATTGAATATGCATCAGGAAATATCCCACTTGAGTGGGCGTCTCAAGGGGTGGGGCCTCGAGAAAGGGCTAAATAACTTTTGTTCACTCGCCGGCCTCATCCGCGTTCCACTTGCCTTATTCCGGAAACCACTGCCCCGCACTCCACGCCTTCCTGCAGTTGGCCAAAACCGACTGACCAGGCCTAGACACGCCAAATGCTCATTCGGTTTCCATCCTTCCGTCGTCGTCATACTCCACTTTTATTATTGATTAAAAGTGTGCAAACGTTTTCGCAGCAATTTCGTTTTTAAAACCACTTTTCGATTTCGATTGGAGGTGGCGCCTGGCGAGGATTTAAGTTTGTTTTTTGCATGGACATCACGTATTCAATCAATTGCAACGACGACTATGATTCGGGGGGACCGGACCAGCGGGCGGTGCAGTGCCGAACTGCGCTTATTTCGGCTGACCCATTTTGCCAATTGGCCAAAAATGTCTGCAACGTTCTCGAATGCATCTTTTGAAGCCATTTCCCCGCATCGTCAAAGCAGGCGAGGACCCCGGCCAAAAATTAAGATACGAGAGCAGGCCAGGCCAGCAGAGCAGAATGCAGCAGAAAGGGGGAGCAGGACCAAAAGCTGCTGCTGATTGCAGATTGGTTTAGACAGGAATCCACACACACATACACACACGGAGGAAAATCTCTCTGCGCTCTGCTCGGTCTCCTCGGGTGTTGACATTTATGTCCAATGCAGATTTTTCCACAGACATCTCCTGCCTCCGCCCGTTGCCCCTTGCCCTTAGCCCCAGCAGGGGCAACAATAAAATTTGCCACTGTGACGGGACACAAACAGGACGCAGGATGGTCAGATTGGTCGGGCCGTGCGGTCGGAAGGGCGAAAGGCGGGAAAACGGGCAGCACGAACTCCTGTGTTAAACAGGCCAAAGTCCCAGTCGCTCCTGGTTGGTGGTCGAACAATGTAAACGCTTCATGTTGTTTCAAAACTTGTTATAATTTCATACTCCTGGGATCCAGGGTAGCTTCGGAAGTCGGGTATATGAGCTACGAAAAGTCTCGTAATGCTTGAATATTTTACTATTTCTATTATATCTCTGTCATCTGAACACGACAAGTCCTATGAGTTTAAAAAACTTACGACTTCGCATTCCGGAAAAAATGTCATTTTGATAATTTTACGAAAAAAAATTCTTTATAACCAATTTGAATTCAGACACTGTTGCTTTCCAATGACCGGCCTAGAGAATTGGAAGATACAAAATTGTATATATTTTATCAGGACGATAAATCCTTTTACTTGGAGGTACTTTAAAATTTGCACAAACTTTGCCACAGGTAAACCGTCAGTCGAGCCCTCTGGCCCTCATAATCCATTCCGCTTATGGAAAGCAAGTTGTTTAGGCTGCCGCCCACTGCATTCCTGCCAATGCACCACCCCCCACCCTCTGCACATCAGAAAAATCATAGCATACTGCGGAGCGCCGGTTTTTGAGCGCTGTGCAGGAAAATTTATTGAGCAAAGTTGCTGAGCTGATGTATTGCCTGGTAGGCAGGCAGTCGACGATGTGGGCGGCGGGGGCGGTTGGTGTGTTGGTCTGGTGGGCGTGGCAGGCGGGAGCGGGCTGACAGTTGGCATACTTTATCATCGGCGGAGCTACGACAACGCTGAGGGATGGCCGAAGTATGTAGCAAGTAGGATGCAGGATCAAACCACAAAATCCAAACTGATGCACACAAATAAAAACGAGAAATGGCAAGGAAAAAAGGAGAAAGAAGCGAGCAAACAGCGACTGCACACAGTGGAGCCCCCTCTTCATATGTGTGCATTACTGGGGAGTGGAGAAAGGATAAAGGAGAAAGGAGAAGGGAGAAAGCAGAAAGGAATGACTGTGGAGAGTGGGTGGCGAAGGCGACTTTAAACGGAACTTGCCGCTCCGCCATGCGCTTGTGTTGCTTTTGTTGCCATTGTGCCATCTCTTTCATCGTCTCCCCGTCTCTCTTCCTCTCGTGCTCGCTGTGTTTAAAAAGTTTTATGCTCGTCACGAGAGAAATTTATTGCACTCCGGTGTTCAAAGCTTTTATCCTTTTCATACAGCACGGCTAGCCACATATGACAAGGGTATACGGGCACCACGAGGCATTTCTGGTGTGTCAGGAGAGTATTGTAAACAAATCGGATCCTAAATCTACAGCAGGCATGATGCTGTGATAGACTCTTCTGAAATATGTCTTGTAGATCTGGTAATCTAGTTACAGGTGCTCAGTTTCAAAGCTTATCTATGGGTACCGTTCAGACTTAATTTTCTTCAAGAAATCTTTGAGAGGCTTACATAACCACACAATTAATAGCACATTATTAGTTGCCTGTTTGCAAAAACCATAAATTTGTCCGATAGTGTACTTCAAATGTACATGATATTATTTTGTTTTAACAATTACATTTTAAGGAAGCATGAAACAAACAACCCCACCTTTTAAGCTTATCTTGTCATCCCTACATAAAGGGAATACTTTGTGGTATCCTGTAGTCCGTACCTTTTTATATACAGCTTGTCCCTGTTGTTATCATTTTATTTTTTGGCTGAAGTGCCGCCCCCTGTCCCCCGCTCACATTTCAGACTCGGACTGTGTCTGAAAAACGGATGTGATTTATTTGGTAATGCTAATGATGTTTTTGCTGCAGTCGCCGCCTCCTGTCGCTCAGTCCAAGCCCCTCCCCCGACTATCCGCCCGTCCCACAGTCCCTTTACCCAGTTTATTTGAGCAATTTTTATCGCATGTGTAGCAAGGGCAGCAACAACTAAAAACAGCAGAGGGCGAAAAAAGAGAGTAAAAGAAGCGAAAACCTGCCGAAAGTTTTTCGACAGCGAACAACAAAAAACCTTTGCGGAAAATGCTTACATTTCGTTTTCAATGTGAGAGCGGGGCCCTGGGAAACTGTAAACATTTTGCCATTTATCTTGCGTAGCCAATAAATCGCTTTGTGTCCCCGTCTTTCTTTTTTGCCCCTGGCAAGGTACTCGAAGTTAATTTTTTAAATGAGCAAAAGATTTCCTCCATATCGGACTATATTTATGTGGCCCGCTCTCTGTCTTCCTGGCTGAATGAACCGGAGATATTCAATATCTTGTCACTGGCTTTGACAGCCCCCATCGGATGGCATTCGGAAGCGATCCAAGGGCTTTGTGCTTTAATTGTCTAGCTTAAGGTTTTGGTTTATTGCACAGACTTAGCCGACTTTGAGCTTTATTAATTGTTTGCCCAGCACTTTTTGTGCTACCCCCATGCTTGCCGATTCCATGTCAACAGCAGTCGAGGGAGCTGAAATTACCCACAAGGTTATGTAAGGGGACAAGGTCAAGTCACCCGAGTCGGGGAAGAGGATGTAAGGTCCTGCCAAGCTTCGCAAATGTCGAGGCTGCCAAGGGAGGTTAAACGCATATGATGACACGAGATCAGACGAGCTATTACAAGTGGGGAAAACGCAATGCGAAGCCCCTTAACCCATTTGGATTAGGGAGCAGAGTTAGTAAAGATATATGGCAGTGTCAGCTGAATTTAGAATGCAAAGTTTTACTCCGAATAAGTTGACCGAAAACATTTCTAAGCTCCAAACTCCGCAGAGGCAGCGAGTGGAATTTGAGCGGCATCCCCTCCAATTATATTTCCCACCATCTTTCGAGCACCTCCCTAATTTAATCCGTGCCGCAATTGTTTTTATTATTTGCCAACCCTTTCAACAAGTGACTTGCTGTTCCATCATCAAGCTAAACTTACCCAGGGGACCAACTTACCACCGCCCATCCCCCAGATGTTGTCATATTGGCTAAGCCAACTGAGCCGTTCTCCGACAAAAGCCACAGTTTTCAAGCTACATTTGCCCCATTCTGGGCCCTCCGCTCCTGCTGAGCATGACATTGAAGAAAAAGCTGAGGGCCTTGGAGGGATGGACGGATGGCCGGATGAGTGGGTGGCTGGGCTGGGAGGACTGCCTGGGTGGTGGGTGGCGTCTCGGTTTGTGGCAGGGACAATTAAAACGGTAACCGAAGCTGTAATCTGCAGAATGTTTACACTCAAATGGCTGCTTTGTGCACATTCTCCCCAGCCACCCCGAATCCTCCCTACCTCGCTTGCAAAAGGGAAATATCATGCATTGTCATCCACTTGAGTGGCGGGGCTCTTAGAAAATTAATAATTTATTTGTTTTGTCATTCAACATTGTAAATAATGCGAGAGATTTTCAATAATCTTCTTTGTTAATATTGAAATTAATTTGTTTACAGTTATGCTACTTAATTAAACAAAACGAGAGCACGCACCACACACAATCCCCTGAGCCCCCAGAACCCCTACCCAATTGTTGGTTTACCGCAAGCTCATAAATAACAGCAGGAGGAAGCCAGAGCTGCCGGGAAAACGTCCTACGTGAAGGATCCCCCGGCCAGTTGAAGAGAAAACCAAGAACAACAAGTGCGTTTTAAAGCCTTCAAGAGGATTTAGTCCTGTTCAATTATGCAATAAATTTATCACCGACACAGGTAGCTCCTGCCCTCTTCCTGTGGTTGGTCTCCACAGATTTTGTTGCGGCACAAATGAAATATTCATGCCGTTTGTCGCATTCCTCCGATGATTGCATTCGATTAATTAATACCCGAG
This sequence comes from Drosophila rhopaloa, assembly GCF_018152115.1. Classification (NCBI taxonomy): domain Eukaryota; kingdom Metazoa; phylum Arthropoda; class Insecta; order Diptera; family Drosophilidae; genus Drosophila; species Drosophila rhopaloa. The sequence continues at coordinate 111,665 of NW_025335052.1, forward strand.
ACACATTTAAATAATCATAAAATATTTCTGTCGAGGCCAAAAACATTTGTAATGGCAGGAAATTTGTTAGCGCTCGCCATAACAAATTAAGTGAGAAACATCAAATTGTGTTCCACTTCGGCCCACACGTCGTCACACTCTCCTCCCCGTGGATTCTTCTCTGAAACGCAGTTTCCAAGTATGTCCCAAACAGATTTATCTATTCATCTAACATATAGGCATGTAACGTCCCCCGCCCCTGCCCATTAGAGATCTCGTGGGGAACAAAAAATTAGAACAACTTAGCAACATGGAGGGAGCCGAAGAGGAAAAGAGCGGTGATAAAGCCGCCGTGCCGCCTGTCATCATTTATTTTGTCAGTCTAAAAACAATTTGAAAACTTATGGCTGCAAACAAGATACTCCGGCAGAGATGTAGATACAAATGAGATGGAATCAGAGATATATTCGGCCCCAATCGCATCGAACAACTGATGCTCTTTAGGTTGGGGAAACTAAACGAAACCCGAAAACTTGGCTATAGAGTTTCAATTTATGGTCCCTGGGTATATTTTTCTTGTCTTCTAAATCTAAAGATAGTCACGAGAGTGTTTTATTTCAACAGATGAATTCTAAAATTCTAAAATGACATTTTTTATATTTTTTCTGTAGTGTGTATCTGAATAGATATTTCAATAAACGTACAAAAAGATCAAAAAGAATTTTTTTTCAATTGTAGAAAACATTTTAAATTAGAATACCACTGTGGAAAGAATCCCCTCATGTCATTCTCCATTTCTAATCCCCTCACAACTACCTTCAAAATTAAATTTCTGAATAAATATTTCACTTGTCTTCTTTTTCACTTCGAACTCTAAAAGAGCAATCAGATCTAAGACATAATGTTTCCTTTTCTTAATCCATTTCCTTGTGCCATAATTCCATTTTTCACGATGATAACCCGGACCAAACAAAAGACCCTTCGCCTGGCAAGGTGTTCCCATACATCTTTTGTCGGGGGCAGTCCTTTATGCCAGTCGGACCATTCTTTCCTTTCTTGCCGGGCAGCCTTTCAGCCTGGCTAACAAAGTCATCAGGCTGGCCGGCCCTTTTGTAGGGTATCAAAGAGATGTAGCAGAACATCCGAGGCAACGAAAGCCCAGGCAACGCCTCCCCGCTGTCTCTTAATGATGTGTGGCTGCTGCAGAGAGTCTTTTCTTCTTTTTGCTGCTTTTCCTTCAGTCATCATTGTCGTCTGCACCTACACACACGCACACACAAGTCATTAAGTGTTAATTTAATGGCCAGGAGATCTTTGTCACAGATAACAGAATGCATGCAAGAGAGTTTAGTTCGGTTTGGTTGGGATGAAATGGGACGGGATGGGATGGAATGGGATGGGTTGGATTGGATTCTGCTCGGTTCGGTTGGCCTGCTCTGGCCTGGGAGTTCTCTCTCCGGGCCTATCAGCCAGTTGGCATCTCTTACAAGTTTTGTGGAAAAAACATTTTCTGTGCGCAGCAGGTGATATATGTGTGTGTCTGCTTATGGAAACAACAAGCGGCCAATACCGCCCAATGCTCCTCGGGCCCCTTGGTCATATGATATTTGTGTTGTCGGTTTGTTAACGCTGACAGACAATTAAGTGTTTGCTTTATGTTTATTGGAATGGACTTTGGTGGGGACTGCTCCACGCGCTCCTTAGCAAATTGATTGATGGCACTGGGTGGAAGAGTTGTCTCGGGTTACCGGCCATCAAATATTTGCTACTTAATGCAATAAATGAGCCCCAAACTAGAAGTAACAACGAGTGGCGGCCTACAAGATGCGGATTCCGGAATCTGGATCTGCGGGCTTTTTGCCGTGCTGATGACGTAACGTAACGGAAACTTTTTAATTAAAATTCGAAAAATTAATTAAATATTTTCTGTGACGTCGCCGGGAACAACAACAGCGGCAAGTACGGGGAGTACGACGGCGTTGACGATGACGACTTTGAGATTAAATTTCCTACCTTCATACCTACCGAAAATGCAAAAGGCAGAAGCAGGCACAAGGGGGTGGCGGGGGTTCGAAGGGAGAGCGTTGAAAAGTTTCACTCTGCCAAAATAAAAAACAAGCAAAAAGCAGAAGAATTTCCCAGGCAGGAGGCAGCAAAAACGGCAACAATATCAAGTGCAAAATGAGAAAATTCACTTGCCTGGCTCAAAAACACACAACTACGAATAGTGAGGCTGCGATGAGGGGCCTCCGGGGGAGTTGTAACGGGGTCCCGACTTTTAGCAATAGACAGAAACAAAGGAAAGTTCCCGGCTGGGAATAGAAAAGGAGTGTTCGGAGTGCTGGAGAAAAGTGAACGGAGTTTGCAATTGCAAAATGAGTAAGAGCAGAAAAGAAGAGGCAAATTTTATGATGCGCAGCTGATAAGCCGAAAAGATGACACACAGCCAGCAGAAAGTGCGGGGAGTGGGGCGGCTGAGAAGACGGCAGGCAGCTTTCTCCAACTATTTGTGTATCCATTGCAAGCTAACAACACAAACAGACCAAGAGTAAACCAAGTTTAAGTTTGCAGACAGACGGACTCCAAGATTTGAGTTGCAACTTGCTCAGAGATGATTTTCCCCAGCATAATCCTGCATATTCGATGGCGGCGGCAAAGGTTATCAACCTACCAGGAGCTTGGAAAATGTCCAAGTGATCCCCTGGACCCATCCCGACCCGCCAATGTAATCAATCATCCCCAGAAAGAGTAAAATATGCAGATGGAACCCCTCTCATGATATATTAACGTTTGCCCCCAGATAAGATTGATATCCGCCAGCTCAAGTACTTGTAGATTCAGATACTCCGAATTAAAGCCGGAATTTTTAACAGGCTTTTGTTTGCCTTTCGTTAGAGCCAACTCCAAAGATAACCAAAGCTTTGCCAACTTTTATATTTCTCCCAGTGCCTCTGTGTGTGTGTTTATATATCCGTGCATTTAATCCAATTGCACCCAAGTAGAACTTTTATAACTATGCCGACAAGCCAATTATGCCAGAGTAAATAGCAATCTCCACCCAGCACCCAGTTGAAAATGTTAAAAACTTAAACAACGCTGACATATTTCCCCAGATGCCTTCAAACTTCCATGCCAAAGTGGTGAAAAGAACGAGGGGGGGAGCTATACAAAAATGTTATGTCAACGCAGCTCTGAGGCCGACAGCCCCCTCTTGACGGCAAGAAAACCTTTTTTCATTTCGTGTTTAATGAAAAATGTCAAATAAAAGTGCCCAAAACAGAAAACGTCAGCAAAGTGCAAAAAGCTTTGTGCAATAGTTTCCAGGTGGATCGAGCAAAAGAGGTGGAGAATGCCAATAAAAAACGACGGGTGACGGGCGACGGGGGCTCAACTCTTTTCGGCACACTAATTACTATTTATTCGAAACGAAAATTGCTAACGAGCAAAAGATATTACCAGGGCCATAATAATCAACAGGCAGCAGGGCGCTGAGCACGGCCAGGCATCCAATAGAACGAATTATTATTTTTTATGATTATTTAAATTACGCGGCGTTCCAGGAGAAGAGGCAGGAGCTGCTGGAATGTCGGTGCAATTTACAAAAGGCAGCCACTTTGCAGCTCCATAGCTGCCTTCACTAATAGTTTTCATCAGTCCGGCGGCCCACTTACAGTGGGCTAAGTCCCCCGAGCTTAGGCTAGCCTCCCGGAGCCCGTCCTACCACCACTTTGGCCGCCTGCTCGGCCCACTGTACCGGCACTAAGGCAGAAGCAGCCTGCAGCTTTTAGTGCAATTGGCTGCCAGCTCGTTTAATGATCATTAAATACGAAGACGACACACGATGGACGGCGACACAGGAGCCTTGGGTTCGGGGCGCAGTTTTGATTCAAACCGCTCTTGACCAGGCCTTAATAAATGAGAACAGGTAGTACAGCCCCTCAACCCCCCTCCCCTAACCAAAAAGCCCACTCAACTCGGGCCGGCCCAGACTTGTTTTTTTCTGCTGCTTCTGTGGCCCGGGGCCAAGTGCTTTGGACTCACTCTAATTAGTCAATTTTTTTACTCAATTAAATCTGCAAGGCGGCGCGCGGAGGAAGTTGGCCAGATGGGCCTGGAAACAGCGGCAGAAGAGGCTCTCGAGTAAGCAAATGATGTGCAGTAATTAGTGGAGTCCCAGCGCATCTGTATAAACGTGCATACCCGTATAATTCCCAGTTTGACTTGTCTCGGGAACCTTGGCCCGTTGATGATAAATAATAATTTTTTCCCCACCGCACTGGATGGCAATTTTCGCTGGCAGGCTGCAAGGATGACAGGTGCAGTGACAACCACACATGCACGCTCCTCCAGATACACGTTCTCACAGACACACACTCGCGCGGCTGCAAGTACAACAACTTACATGTCATACAAGTTGCATCGTACATTTATAATCAAGCTGCGGCAACCGCAGAACTCTCGAATCGACAACAACCACGAGAACGCATTGCACTGCTGCCGTTGTTGCTGCCACATGATGGAGCATCTTCGATGATGACGAAGGCCCGGTAGCATCCCGTGTGTGTGTGCCGTGTACTTGCAGCTTGTATCTGCTAAATGAAAACATACCCGGGAAGCCTGCCCCACAGCCCCTCCTTTCTCCGTTCCCCCGGCCTCTGGGTTAGCGGCTAAGCAAAAGAAATTGCCACAAACTGCACACTGGGATGCGATTAGAAAGTATCGAAATGTGCCAAAAATCGCTAATTACACTTCAGCGTGCGAGAGGAACTGGAATTCCGTTTGGTGAGAGATATTAAAATGTGAAAGCATTCGATTAATCCGAAAGTGGAAGGTTGAAGGTGAAAGGAACAAACGTTTCGCACGAATCAGAACCCATCGTTATTAATGATGTGTGAAATGCAGAGGGGAAGAATGCTCTGTGATTGGGCCAATGAGTTGGCTAAATATTGTAATTAGAATGGAATCAATTAAGGGAAAGGAATACCACAGAATGACGGCAGCAAGAAAACAATTTGTATTGGCTCGAATTTCCCAGTAGGTGTGGCAGTGATAGCTAACGGAATCATTTATTTTCTTGTAAGCATCGACAGCTGAGTACAATAGATTGGTGCGCTTACCTTTTAGTCTGGTGTTAATTAGTCTTTTGCAGCTAAAGATATTGCTGTTAACTGTAGACAAATTAGTGCTTTAGTTTAAGGTCTCTTAAGCGGACAACTTCGTTGTTCATTGATCTGTCTTTGGCAGCAGTTCGTTCTGGGGCAGTTCTATTGCATTTTAATTTAGTTAAGAGGAAACTACTATTTAACTAAAGCGAGATTCCATCCATATGGATTAAAACTGCAGACTGTCCCATGCAAATAGTTTAATTTACGAGCATTAGTTCCATATAGCGCTGTGCCTACTGCAACTCGAAAATCAAATAAGTAAGAGGTCGGAGTATTCCACATTAGAGTTGACCTTTTCCAAGCACGTTTGGACCCCTTGAGAACACTTTCATGTGGGCTTGCTCCACTGTGGCCAAAGCAAAACATCCTCATCAATGTCGTTGTCCGTCTGCCGGCGCACAGAAGCAGCCACAGACCAGATCTGGGGCCACAGCCTCTGTGCCTCCCTTGTGGAACTACCCGCTCCATCTACAAATCGTGCAATGATGAAAACCATTGGACAAAGTCTTTGACTTGTATTCATTTTTTCTTGCTTTTCTTTCGCTCCTCTTTTCTTTCTTTCTTTCTTTCCGCTTCTGTTGGTTCTTTTTTCTGTGCCGCGGCGGCGCTTGGGAAGGCTTTTATATGCCTCATTCAGTTGCATCTTTTTGCTCACCCATCAGCCGACGATGGAGAAAGGGGGGTCGAGGGGACCCGGCTCTGTCCGTTTTGTCTGGGTTTTTGTGTAAAAGCGACTAATGTGTCTACGGAAGCCATTTCGTGCCTTTTAGAACCAGTTGCCAGAGCAATCTTCGAGTTTGTGTTTGTTTTGCTTTTGGCGTAGTTAATTCGCCAAGTAATAATATTATACGACCGGCCGGCGAAGCACTTGTGCTTATGAATGTCCTCTGGAGATGGTAGCCTTGCGAGCCAGAAATGATCGATACGCGGCTTACTGCCTGGCCAAGAAACACGCATTCCTGCTGCCAAACTCACGCTGCCATCGCTGGAAGTCGACGAGGAGCACTTGTACTTATGAATGTCGTCTTGGTCTTGGGCAACATGCTGTGCAGCCTGGCAAAAGGAGGAACCTGCCGGACCTGCCTCCCTCCAGGCTAAATTGGCTTGAATTTTACGGCAGCAGCGACGGCAAGAGCAACAATCACGATGATGAGGACGATTGGCCTCGCCTGGGCTCGGTCTGTATTTAAGAGACATCATTCATCTGACCGCCCCATCAACGACAGTCGAAGTCTGCAGAACGACTCTGCCGAACGATGATGATGATTCTGATGATGATGATGACGACGACAGCAATAATAATAATAACAAACAGCAACGGCAACAGCAAAAACAGGGGAACCCTGTAGCCCTGTGTAGTACAAAGTACAAGTCCGCATAATTATAATCAACGTCATTTAACGTTGCCGGCCGTCACTCAGCGCCATCCACAACAACAACGGCCATGGAGCTGGGAGCTGGAGGAGCCATGTAAAGCTACATTGCCCCATCAAGCTCATTGTTGTGTATCTTTCGGATACATTTTTGATAACAGCAGCGGGGAAGGCAAGCACAATAACGTTGTCGTAGGGAAGGAAGTAAAACATAAAAGTCACCTATAAATATGCCATAGAAATCTTCTAGATATTGCGGTAGTATCTTTGATACACATTTGTCCAATGGCAGGAACTTCCTAAAATTACTTTTATTGGTCAACATTAGGAAGAGATTGTTATGGCGGAGCACATTCTGGTAATATATTCAATTTTCCTAAGGGAATATCGTGGCATATGAACAAAGTAATACACTATCTGTGCGAATAAGGGCATTCAACCTTCGCTTTTGCAACAGAATACCTTCCTCTTAATTCATTTTCCGTTTTGGGCTTTTCAATTTTCTCTGTTGGCCTGGCGTTTGTTGACCTTTGTCAACTTTGAACACGCGACTAAGCACTTGGAATTAGCGCAAATACATTTCAGTCTCCCGCAGTACGCACTCACACAGAGCCAGGAGGTATCTATCTGTGAGTTGTGTCGAGCCAGCGGAAGTTGGCTATTTATAACAAATTACCAACCATTTGACATTTACCCAAAACGCCGACGTCAAATTAAAGATTAGTGTGCGGAGTGTTGGCGAAGGGGGCGGCTGGGCGAACACTTTTGGCATGTAATCAAATGTAACCGCACACCAAATATGCGCAGACAGCTGCGATGGCAACGGAGGAAGGAGACCCGGAGTCGGACGAACCGAGGGATACGGACGGACTAGACGTCGTCAATGCGCTTGCGGTTCGTCTGGCTGAGCAGCGGCGATTTAATACAATGAATCCCTCTGCCCGACCTGGGCTGGTCCCACTGCCCGGCTGGCCACGCCCCCACTTGGCTCCCCCACAAGCGGACGGGCAGCGACTTGACTCGGGTTCGGTTCTTGGCGACCTTCTTCATTAAAATTATGACAAGCTGTAATTATCTTCGATTTGCTTTGACCGAGCCACAACGCACTAATTGCGTGCGAGACAGTAGACTCTTGATATCCGAGAGGGGAAAGCCGGAATTAGTCATTCAAATACTGAAAGATAAGGGCCGGAGGTCGGAGGGGATCGTCTGACTCACTGGCACGGTTGAGTGAAGGCATGGGAAAGATTTTGGCAGTAGTGGTAGCATTTATCTGCACAAGGGTTTATCCTTGCATTTTCCCTGTGCTGTATTTGAATGAGAGTAAGCTCTGCTTCGGAAGATTTTGGCCCTCTTTCTGTCACTGGGATGTCAGTTCTCTTTTCCCCCGACTTTAATTTTCCTGCTTACCCAAGTACTCCAAGCAATTTCGTCTTCCGACGTACATTGCTGTGAAAACTGCGTGACCAGGCTAATTAACGCTTCAAGGAAAATGTTGACGAACTCTCGACAACAACAACGGCAACAAAAATGAACCGTCAACTTTGTTGTGATGTGTGGATGGATGGATGGATGTCTGTGTGGCTGAGTGGCAGAGTGGGGATGTGTATCTCATAGATACCGGTTCATAATTTATGTAATTATATGCGTTTAAACATTGCAGCACGAAAGAAGACGGAGGGCAGGAATCGAGTTCTTTCAACTATTATAGCCGACAACAAATTATAGCAATTATGTAACATTTTTTCCTTTTCCTACCAACTTTCAGGTTGCATCCGCCAGATCGGGCCGTGCTTCAGCTTTGTTCATCCGCAGCTTTGTTCGTGTGACAAGCGAAACTAATGAGCAGCAAATCGGAAACAGGAAGCAGCCACGAAAGTAAAATTGCTTAAGTAAATAATCGTAACTGTGATAACACCAAAGAAAGCAGAGCACCCGCTCCCGGAGCAGAGCAGATCACAAGGTCCGAAACAGTTGCGTAATTACGAGCCATCGTCCAGTGATTTTGCGCGCAATAAATGTCAACGTGGCAACAAGAAAAGTAATCACAACTATTTGCTAAACCCAAGCACCCAGCAAACCAGCGCACAAAATGGCTCACCCAAGGAAAGCAGTTACGACGGCAGCAGCACTCGCTGCCACACCAGCAACACCCAGCGCGGCAGCAACATTGCGGCAGAGCAGACGACCCTCGGCAACAGCAACAGCAACGCACTCAAGTTCAAGGCGGTCATCGTTAATCACATGTTTTATATCCTGCCACACGTTCAGCTTGTTCTGGCTGCTCCTCCTTTTGGCCAGCGGAGCCCGGGCTGCCGGCAAGCTGGCCACTCGCAGCAACAAAACGTCGGGCTCGTCGGCAACATCGGGAGCCGGAACAGCAGCAACTTCGGCGGCGGCGGCGGCAGCGACAGGAACACCCATTTGGGATCATGCCATCGATTTGAATGAGGATTTTCGCATACTATGGCAAATCATTAATCAGGATATAACATTTGAAATACAGGCACGTACCCTGGGCTACGTCGGCTTCGGATTCTCGCCCGATGGCAATCTGGCTGGTGCCGATATGGCCATCGGCTGGGTGGACAAGGGTCAAACCTATTTTCAGGTAAGTGAAGCGCAAAATAAAAACCCAGCACAATGAAAGTGAAGAGGGAGAAGCAAAGAAAGTTTCTGTGGGACCACTGTGGCGCACTTGGGAGGGGGAGTCTGCGCGCCTAACGATTTTTCATTCCCGACTAACGTTTTCATTTTTCCAATGCGTGTGGCCGGAAATTAAGGGCAGCCCTGGCCGGCCAACTAAATGAAAAGTTGTCGCCCTAACATCATCCAATTTATTCTCGCAAAGTCTCGTTCCCAGGGCAAACATTTTGCGCTGCGTCTGTGTTGATAAATATGTTGGATGAAAAATACACAAGAAAAACATTTTGCCACTCAACTTGGATTGTAATTAATTTGTGGCAAAAACAAAGCCGCACAAAAAAGGTGCGCGAAATATGTATACATGCGGACAGTTTGCCCGGCGCTTGAATAATGACAAACTCATTTGCGGCGTTGGACAGAAAAGTTTTTATTTGCACTTCTGCCGCACTGTCCCGGTTAGCTAATGGAATAGTTGGTTTTGTCGTTGTTACTTGATTATATCACTTAATCTGCCGCCTGCGAGCTATTGCCAGATATTTATTGCCGAATTATGTCACTTCTTTAGGACGTGCTTAAGCAAATCGAGGGCCCAACTGATTTGTCCTTTTCAATTAGGAAATAACGAAACATTATCTTAAATTATGGCATCTGGCTTCGTGCAGCTTATTAAGCTCACATTTCGTGCGGTTCGCGGTCACCTTCTGCCTTAGCTTGAACTACATTTCACCCATCAGATTGTGGGAATTAGTGGGATCGATCAACCATTCCATTTCAATTCGTGTGACAGCCACCATCGGACCACCAACTGCCAGCCTTTGACCTTGCCAGCCAATAAAACGCTAATTTTTCGTTTTTATTTGGAAAAGTCGGAGCGGACGACGTCATTTGGCCAAGGCTCTGGGAAAAAAGGAAGTGGTAGCACCTCTGGCCCATTTCAATGGGGACTCTTCAGGAAGAGTAATAGGAGTCGTCACTGCAAAGTGTCTAATGAAATGCGAGTATTGCGTGCTGTGGTTGCGTAGCTCTTCGCATTTTCTTTTCCTTTTTTCTTTTTTTCACTCCTGGCCTGACAGGATATGCGTGGGGTAGCAGTGGGCGGTGGGCGGTGGGTGGTAGCGGGATGGGAGGCCAATTGTACGGCTGACACAAACAGAGAAAGCTTTTTTCCTGCCTCGTTCTTGCTGTGTGATTTAATGATTTTCGAGGCAGCCAACGAAAATGTCACCCACACACATAGTGATTGTTATTGTTGTTGAATGTTAAATACCAGCCAGATACATTAATATGTCTGTCTACCGCCCCCGACCTGCCCCGCCCCGCTGCCCGGCAGTCTGTCTGCTTGTGTGACGGTGTTAATTTCACATCTTGACGTGTCGTTGGTAATTGCGAGTTGCTTCAAATTGTACATACAATATCGTATAATGGGACTCGTGACTGTCACCTCGCCACCAACAGCCCCTGTGGGTTTTTCGGAGTAGGGGGCGAGCTTTGCTTTGACTTTTTGTATGGGCGCTGATTTGTGGAGAGGTTCAAAGGTTAATTAGAGCTGAAATATAAATGCCGATTTAATATATTAATTAAGTGCCATAGGTGCCGGCGGAAGGAAGGAGACAGCGTCAAAGCAATGTCAAAGGACCAGGACCTGTTTACACTTCCCTCGGGCTGAGGGTTTTCGGACCCATTTCCTTGCCGCCCCTTAGTTCAGGAAAGCTTATCGCCTATAAGTTCTCAATTACAAGTGTCTAGTGCCCAGCCTGCTAATTGAAACAAATTATGCAATTATGCATATTTCAGATATGAAAATATTTATGGAAAGCAAAGCAGCTAATTGGCTAATTTTTGGAATACTATTAAATTGTCAAAACGACTTTTGCACAGAACAGATAGCGTTTGCGAGGCAGGGGGTGAAATATGGACGGCCTAGAACATTTTTATGTTGCTGGCATTTATGGAATTTTCATTTAAAATTCAACACACATCGGGAGAGTGAGAGAAGAACATTGACCATAAAATATTTGCTTCTAGAATTTGTTCAATTGACTTTAAGCGGAGTCAGAAGGGACAGAAACCGGAGCCTAAAGCCTGCAGGCAAGCCAACGACGAGAGGGTCTCTGTCAAGAGTTTTTATCTTAAGTGTCAGCCCAAGGGCAAATATATAAGCATAAGCTTAAGTATTGCTCTGTGGGAAGGGGCGCAGGGGGATAAGCGATAAAGCAGCAGCCACTGACATAGTTCTCATTAGATTGAACAATGTGTGGGAATTTTCGCATTCAATTTGGGTTTTCTTTAGCTCGGTTTTTTGGGCAAGTGCCATATGCCTTGGCATACTTGGAATGCTTTTTGCTGGCATGGTTTATAAATTCTACCATGATTATGATTATTTCACGGGCCAGACAGCAATCTGAAGTCGTTTATTTTCGAGTTGGGAAAGGCTTGTGAGAAAACCGTTAAGATTAAAAAATCTTTGAAAGCTAATTATTAAGCGCAAACATATTTTAATTGAGAATGAGCTACCTAAAGATTTTATTAAATCGTTTATAAGAGGTTGGTAAGCAATGTAGAGCAAAATATAATTATTAAGTAAGAACTTTTCTTCAGTGAAAGTGGCTCTTCAATAAATAAATATTTTTGATTTTAAAGTACTAACAAATTGAACACTCATAAAAAATATCTTAAATTTACGCATACCAGAAATAAGTGCTTTTGGAATGCAAGAAACGCAGTAAGAAAGCAATCCGATCAAACATCTGTTTCCTAAATGTCAAACGGCTTTAAGAAAATTTGAAATGTATCTCACAGATAAATACGCATCTATCCGTCATTTCAAACATTCCAAAGTCTTACCAACCGCCCTCAAGCAGCTTTATTGGGATATCACTCAAGTGGGACAAATATTTGATAAGTTTCCCCGAGCTCTCTCTCTCTCTCGCCTGATTTTCCCAGCAGCATGGCTCGGATTTCACCCAGAACTATCATCATTTATTGGCCAGTTGACCAGCATCTGAAGTTGACATTCCCACAGCGCCGGCGACGACAACAAGTGTAACTCTATAAGTCCGTTCTCGGAGCTCCCCTGCGAGCAGAAACTTTGCTCACTTTCACCCGCAGAAGCAGGCGAAGTCGGGCCAAGTTAAGTCAAGTCGAGTCAACTCAACCCGAGACGGAGACGTAGACGGAGACAGGCACTAAATGGCCTCGGCGAATCCGCTTTAAAAGCTGACATAATCAACAAGCCAAGAAGTGGATCTGGGGATGGGGCACCGGCCTATTAGTCGCCCATTATTTTGTAGATACTTTTGCGATAAGCCCTTTGCCGCTGCCGCCGAAAAAGCGACGATGATGATGATGATGCCACACCTAAAGAGAAATACTAATTTCGTGTAATTTATTTTCAACTTTTATTACACGCGCCCCGAGGAGCGGGAGTCTTATCAAAATTTTAATTAATACGCATCTGAGAAAAGTTTTGTGAAAATGGTTTCAACGCCGCTGCCGCCTGGCCAAGGCCGAAGGGGCCCAAAGCCAAAAGCTTCCTCCGACGTTAATTAGTGCCATCCAAAGTGGCTGGCGACTTTGTTGCACTCGCTGGCGGAGTGAACTACAACAAACAAGCCACAACAAGCCATTAGCTGTTTAGAGCAGCCAACAAAAACCAAGAAGCGATTAGTATCTTAAAGTACTTAAAAGGTCATTACCCTGGCCCCATCTAAATACGCAGAACAACAAAACTAGGGAATACGGCAAACTTAGCCAGCGACTAATTATTTAATTTCAAGTTTTAAGCAGGCTTCCACTCTGTCAGTCACTCCAACCCGCTCCGCGCCGAAGCTTGCCCCCGGGCACCGCGCCCCAGCGGCAAGAGACGTAACCCATTAAGCGCAGAGATAACAGATCCATTATAGAAGAATTACGAGTACGCAACATCAGCGGAGCGCCATCAACATCACAGTCGTCGTCATCTTTTGCTAATGACCATCGATGGCGATGCGATGCGATGGGATGTCGATGTTTTGTGGCCATCGTAGTACATCACTCAAGCCGAAGGTTGCTTATGGAACTGACAGCAGCGGGGAGGGGGTGGAGCCTTGGATTCGTATCTGCCCGGTGTCCATCTATTTGACTCGTTTTCAAGTGGTTACGCTGCACAAAAATAGGGCGAAGCGGTGCGCAGCTTCATTACAAACTCATTAAAGTTGGACGAAAATGAAACAACAGTTTTGGCAACCTTTGAACTCAGAGCTCCCCGCATGCGTGCGCACTTTTTCCTGAGATTGAAGTGTATCTGGCGGATACATTGGGCATTGGCCATTGGCATTAGCATTGGCATTAGCGCGATGTTCTATTTGGACGTACTGCGCTGTTAATTATCGGCGGATGATTAATTATGGCAGTTCAGTCCAGTTCGAGCATCGGAATATCTGCGGCTTGTTTGGGGTCCGGTTACCCCCCTCCTCACCCTTTTGATTGGCATATGAGTAATGAGCTTTTTGTTCTGTGTTTTTTCAGTTTTTTCTTTTTTGGGTGCCATGACATGCGAACATCTTAGAGTGTTTTGAGTAATTTTTCTCTTTGTACGATTTGTGTGTGAAATTGTTTTTCCCCCGGCCCTACCACAAATTCTATCTTCTGCCCACACACACTCGCCATCAGCTCGTAGATATATCTATCCAGCAGCTTGCATGTCATCACTTCAGACCTCCGAGCACTGGGTTTCTTTTTCAGGTTTTGTTACTCGCTTTGTATTTATTTCATTGGTCCGCTGGTGCTTTCATTACTTTCTCACAGCTGTGGCTCAATGGCGTGCTCAGCGCTTAGAATTCAATTAGTTTTTATAGACATTATCCAATTTGTTCCTCTTCTATTCCGTTCCATAGTTGTTGGATAGTTGGGTGCGTGTTTCGCGGGAGTGTGAGCTCGGTATCTATAACTGAAGCGATTCGCGTGCTGAGCATTCTCCGGCCAAACTCAATGGCCATTCTGGATCTCAGTCTCTATTGTTCCATAAAGCACTATTTGTAGTTAAAGACACGCACACAGCAATGCGCCAGTTGGGGTGTACGCCTACGCATACACACTCACTTCATAAATCATAAATACATGCTGGCGAATTATATGGATGAGAAACCCCTCTGGTGCTCCTCCAGCATTTCTCTGCTCGCGCACTGAGAGCACCAAGCCAAATAAATAATAGTTAAATTTGTTCTATTATTTTCTTCCAGACGCATAAATATTTTGTTATTCAATTTTGTGATATTTACCCTCGACATTCGCCTTAGGCTCTTTTATTGGGTGTGGGAGTGGGGAGCATCCAAATTGGTTCAATTGTTATGGGAAGTTGAGAGGTTTTGCTTAAGCTGTGATATGTGTAAAAGCTTATGAATGGGATAAGAATTGATGGTTTCGTGTAATGGTGATAAACAAACTTAGAAAGGTGTTTTTGTAACTTCAATAACAAAACAGCATTACCGCAGTTTAGCATCTCTACATCTGTATCACATTTCTTAGTTTTTATACCGAAATGCGATATTCTTACTAAACATATACAGAATTATAATCTCGGCTTGAGAGGCTTACCAAAAATATTTATTTATAAAATCTTAAACGCTTTCATCTCACATTTACTTAATTTGTAACGATTCAAATAAACTTTTGCACTCTTAGACTGCCGTATAATAACCACGTCAGCATTGCAAAATGAAATTGCTGAGATTATGGCCATTAACATAACTCAAATCACCAACTCATCATCTAATGAAATTCCATAACTTATTAATGTTTATCCCCGACTCCCGCACTCGCATTCCTGTCCCAATGGACCCAACACATTTCAAAGACCATAAACTATGCATGGGAAACTTTCTCAGGATGTGGCGCAAGTCGAAGCGAATTGTTCAAAATGCATCGATTTGGGCTAACTTTTGGCCAATATCAAAGTCATTACTCATCAGTTTTGGGCTTAAGCACACACACACAGACACACACACCCACAGAGCATGGCGCAGACACTGGCAAATCAATTAACTGCCAAATCAATTTACAATTTATGCATAAACTTTATAATCAATAGACTTAAGCGCACGAGGACCGACATACAACTCCGCCCCGGTCCGCTCCGTTCCCCTCCCCTCCCTGCCAGCCTGTCAGGTTTAAAGCCAAAGCCGTAACAATTATGGAGGAGGGGCAGAACGAGGACGGGCGAATCCGTTAGGCCATAAAAGCCATAAATGCTCAATTACAGGAAGTAAATATGCACACTTGATTGCAGAATGTTGCGTAGATGGCCGGGGCTTGGGTTCTGGCTTCGGCTCTGTCTTTGGCTACATCTCGGGCTTGAGCTAAGACTTGGCCCGGCCAAGTTGGTTGACTTTTAAAATTATCGCACATATCAAAACTGCTCATAGCGAGTCGATCCTTGTGTGTGTGTCAGGGAGAAATTTAATTTCATTACTAGCATGTGACATAAACCGTTGTCGGATGCTCTGGCTGGTCCTGGCCTGAGTCTGGCCAAAAGCCCCCGGTCGTGACGTCTTCCCGGGCTCCTCTAAGCATTTTGATAATCTATTGCACATAACGCAAACCTCAGAAACCGCAAAACAGCCGCCAGACCCCGGGACACTCCACTTGACTGAGGCCTGGGACCCGAGACCCAGAGCCCAGAACCCAAAACCCCAGCTCAAGGCCCCTTCTGCGGGGCTATTAGTGCGTCGTTGTCTTCGGCGGGACAATACCAATGCCAAGTGCGCATATTTGCTTTAGCGGCCGGGCCGCATCTTCGACGACGGCCGCCTCTTGGCCAAGACAACGGATAATTGCACAAAGTCCCGTTGCCCATATGCGAAAGATTCTTTTTCCCGGCCCCAAACCACCCCGCTGGCACTCCAGCAGCTCCCCTCCTCGCAAGCCCAGGCCGCAATTTTCGTTGCGTTTGCAAAATATTTGCTGGTGTCTTGGCCGCGCAATTTATGAGCGTTGAAAAGGCTTAGAAACCTGGTCGGGAGGGGGGTTGAGGGGGTGCGGCCCCTTGATTATGTTGATAATGTCAGCGGGAGAAAGGGGTTAAGCGGGGCCAAACCAGTTCCAACCGGTTCCCAGGCAGCATCTTCCTCGGCAGTCATATTAGCCTGTCCCGTTGCCGCCGTCGCCGGTTGTACCTGTTGTTCGTGTTGCTGTTGTGCGTAAACCGCTGGACTGCAGCCCAATATGGTCAACGCTCTTTTAGCCATGTTTACACGTTAAGTGTGTTTGTATGTTAAGCACTTCGCCTTTTTTCGATTTCTCGCTTCCCAGGCCTTGCTGCATGACATTCCCAATTGTTTTTGCAGTTGTCGCCGATGTTGTTGAGTGTCTTGCTAATCACTTTTTGATTGCCAGAGGCACCAGAAATCACACCCGGCCCAAAAGATGTAGATAGAGATGCTCTGGATGCCGGAAAAAATTGTGGCTGGGATGGGTATTAGCAGCCAGCTATTCTATTCCTCAAAAGACTCGACTCTCCTGAACTGTGTAACCTTTTTAGACGTAGCTATTTGTATGCTTGTTTGGTTTTTGCATCTGATATCCGCACTTACCTCTTGGGGTGCTAACGGGACTGCAGATGCCTCGCCGCCAAAAGCAGTTGCGTGAAAGCATATTTATGTAAAAATGTGTGTCTTTTCGAGAGGCCTCTAAGCTGCGAGTTAAATGACATCGAAATGGGAGAATGCCAAGGGGCATGCAAAAATAAAAAGAAATTAAACGAAACTCCATATCTTGCCTCTCCCTCTACTAGCTAGCTCGCTCTCTTTTCTCTTTGCGGCGGCAATTTTTATATTCATCATTAATTAAGCGCTAAACAGACGCCCGCTGTGAACATTATCCGGGGGATTTTCATCGGGGTGCGGGGGGATTGTGGAGAGGGCACAGCATGACATCATATTCAAGAAATCGGGAAGGGAAGTCATATGTGCATGCATGCAGCAAGGGGCGATCGAGGGGCGAATTGTGTGTAAACTGAGAAAAACATTACAATGTCAGATAATCGAAGGTTTCCTAAAATAAATTAAGATTTTCCCTTTTGTTTTTAAAATACAACTTAAGAGCCAAGTAAGCAGGGGAAGAATTCAGGCACAATATCTAATTTCCGGTTTGATTTCCATTTATATATAATAAAGGGCTTATCAATTCATCAGGTATTACAAATATTTTAATTATTATTATATTATTAGAACTGCATAAACTTTCCCACCATCATATGAGTATCCAAATTAAATGTCTCTAGTAATTTGATCCAGATTTTTAGATTTTGCAACATAGTAAACTCAAGATATTTTTGTCACACCCAACAATGTTTAACTTAATGGTGACATTTTTCTCACTGCACATATTAAAAACTGCACGGAATTGATTTCGAAATAGAAGCAACCGCCGGAGCTCATCATGATGATGGAGAGAACGATTATGATGATGAGGCTGCTGGATTGTGGAGGCTGTGGCCGAGGATCCCCTGCCTGGGCTGCGTGTTAATTAAAAGCCACTGGACGCTGGACCAGGCGGTTGGCCGACGGGGAAGGGGGGGGTACGATTAGAAGCGACGGGGAGTGAGTGCAACAACCTTGGCACTTCCTGGGTACTTAGTCAACGCTTCGCCCGGACTCTTGATTATGGCTGGGGTAGTGCGCACACACTCGCTCCATATATAAATACTCTCGAATGTAAATGCGTAGGCAGCGTCAATATATACGCTCCCCCATAAATCCCTCTTCCATGCCCAGTAGCCAGAGACAGGGTGATTTGGGAGCGGGAACTGGAGCTGGGAGCTGGAAACTGGGCATTAACGTCCGCTGACTAATGATGAAATGCGTGGCATTCGCTGAGCTGGGTTGGGTACGGGTCTCATTTATGTAGAAAAGGATTAAGGCCATAAACCAAATGGCTGACGTTGGAGCTTAGCATGAAAAATGATTGCCGGGCCAGTCATCAGTCGGTAGTTTTTTTATAAGCCCTGCCCTCGTAGGTAGGTGTTAAAGTGCCACAGATTGTGGGCTCCGTCTCGGACTCCTCCGATTCCAGCCAAGACAAGTGCAGTGCACGGCCTATAAGCCGGGATTGGGAGTTGGGTGCGTTCCCCGGCGGCCAAAGCCTCTGAGTTATTTGCATAAGTATTTCTGATGTACGTTCATAATGGAATTTCAGTGACTCGATTAAGGCGGTAAAAATACGCAAAGGCATTCGGGTTATTCAGTATGGAAAATTAATTAGAAATCCAAGTGGGGGAGCTCTCTGAGCGCTTCAATAATTCAGGCAATTGAAATCGTTTGGGCCAACATCTTTGGCTAATGCTCGTACATTTGTCCATTTGCTCCGGACAAATGCCACCAAAGAAAAGTTTTTATTTTTCAACTTTTCAGTCAAAGTTTTGCGGCCCGAAACGAGCTTCAAGTCAAACAAAGCTTGACCACATCGAGCGAGACAATGGCACCCGAAGGCGCACTTAAGGCGGTCAAAATGCACACAAATCAAACTTGGCCCAGTCCGGTCAGCAGACGACCACAACAAGGCCTTCCGTTGGTCTTTTATTAAAAAACCGTAACTAATGATGCCTAAATTCGCAATAAAAATGAAAAACCAAACGCACAATATGGTCCATTAGAGTGTTTTGTTGCTGTTGTTGTTAAGCTATTAGAGGTTCGTCCCTCGCAATTTGAAACAATTTTAATAATACAAAATAATATTACGGAGAAAAGCCAGAAAGGCAAACATCGTGGCTAGAAACAGCGAAGTCGGCGGCAACAGCACCGGCTTATTGTGACAAATTTTAAGTAATTTCATTTTTATTTCACCAACAGCTCCAACTTTTTATATTGTTCTTGATGCGCAAAGCAAAGGAAAAGGTCGAAAACAACAAAGTCAGCTAAAAGAAAAATCCAAAAAATAGGGCTTCAATAAGCAGGACAAAGCATAGTCCTCAAAGCTGCTTTTTGCTTTATAAAAATTTCGTTTTCGGAGATTCCAAAGCTGCTTCCGTCTCATTAAAGTCGCACGGGGGAGAAACAAAACTTTTGTAGCTGTCTGAATTTTCGGAATATTTATTTACACCTTTACCCAAGGATAAAAGTTCCATCCTTCGACACTTCCCCTTAGCTCTTGTTTGTTTTGCATGTGTCTGAAAGGTAGACAAAGCCAAATCTAAATCCGTAAGCCACATGGCCCAAGGCGTGCGAAAGCCGACAAAACGGAAAATACTTCAATCAATGTAAAAATTGGGCGAAAAAGGCCGAACATATAGGTAAAGCTTGGTGGGAATGAAACGGGAATACGATTGGGCGGTTGGGTGGTTAGCAGCAGGAAGTGGAAAATAATCAGAGAAGTTAAATCTGTGGGCGCCATATGCCCACCGACAGGCAGACAGACCGACCTGTGGTGAGGGAGTCAGACAGCGACACACCCAGGCACATAAACAATGAAATGGCTGCTTAAATATATCTTCCTTTTATATATGTTTACCCTGTACAAAAACAAAGAGTGATAGATGAAGCGTATTAATTAGGAATTAATAGGAATAAATAAATAAAAAAAAAGTTTAACACTTATTTTTCTTAAAAAACTAGAACTGCTGTCTTACCTAAATATACTTTTATTACAGATTTATTAAATAACATATATGTTGATTGCATTTTGCTTAATTTATCAATATATTATATTGTATAAATTTAAACTATTGAGGTAAAATAATAGCTTCTTACTCCTTTAGCAATACAGGGAAATGTTATTAATTATTTAGTATCTTTCAATTAGAAGTAATTAGTATTGACTCCTAAAAATAAAAATATTATATGGCTAAGATTAAAAAAAAATGTATTAAGATACACATCCTAAAAAAAATTAATTGACTTCGAAATTAAACCGAGTTTATAGGCAACTTTCAAAGGAAAATGTAATTCATCGAAAAAGGACAATATAAACACCGCAATGAGAGTCTTTCTGTCGGTTACTACCAGTTTTCATTTCCAAAATTCGATTCGGTTGCTCTGAAAGCCGAGAGCAGAAGTACCAAACAGACTGGGGGCTTTGTAGCCCTCATAGCAATTGTACTGAGCTTTTGAAGGCTCCTTGAAAACCTATTCGAGCTATAAATCCTTTGTGTTTTCAATTTTTATTTTATTGCTCTCCGCAGGCAACTGTGTGTGCGTGCCTCGCCCAGAGTGTGTGTGAATTTGAGTCGTTGTGGCAAGGTGGGCACCAAAACACCGAAACATCCCACCCATCCCAAGCGAACTCTGCCACTTTTCGGGGAGTGACTCAGTGGAAAAGAACAGAGCCAGAAATTACAGCACGCTTTCAGGGACAAAGCGCAAATGCACAAAAGTAAAATTTAAACAGATACAGCTCAGCTCCTGCCCCTGGGGGTTGGCCACTTCAATCGGGGTTAGTCTTGAGATGGGGTGGAACACTATACTTCCGCGTTTGAGGCAATCGAGTTAATCTAGCAATGAGTTGGCCTGGTGGGGCAGGTAGAGCAATTGGGGATGTGTGAAATTGTTGCTGGTGGGGTGGCACGTGGGCGTCTCTGGAGTGTGGTTGCTGCAGATAGCAGATGTGCCTAAATAATTGCTGATAAATAACAATAATTCCGGGGATGGGGCAAAGACAAAAAACGTAATTGGATGCCCGGATATTGAAAGTGAAGTCAGCCAAATAAAAGTTGATTTGTCTGGGATATTATATTCGGACCTTGATAATTCCATTTAATCTGGGAAGATTGCCTCGCCGTTATATCGATTTCGATTCTTCAACACTTCTGATTGGATTTTGAGAATGGAAAAGGTACAAGTAGCTTTTTTAATTTTCGGAACAATATCTTCTTATTTTCTGGTATTTTCAGTGTACTGCACTAAACTGATCCGATTTAAAGTGAACATCACAGCGTTAGCTGTTCAATGGGTTTATCAAGTGATCTTTTATCTGTACTCTTAGGATTTTTGGTCCTTGCAATGATGCTCGATTCAATTCCCCAAGCAATTCATTCTACGTAGCTCCTTATTCTCCTGCTGTTTTCGTGCCATTATTGTATTGTTGCTTTGTTGCTGGTTGCTCGTACGTTTCTCGCTTGTCCATGCTCCCCATTGCTCTTGCCATTTAAACGTGGAAATAAATGACTCCTTGGCTGGAAAGTTTATTTTAACCTCGGAGCCCAAAAGTGCACGGAGCAATAATCGAATTTGAGTGAATTAAGATTGGGGAATTGCTCTCGAACAATGGAATGAGTGAAAAGTCCTGCCACATGCGAGTGTGTATGGGTGGAAAATTATCCCTAAAGTAAACAGAGGGAGGGGTGCAGGGAAGGAAGCCCATGACTGAGGCCTTTCTCCGGCTGCTCCTCTCCATTCATTCGAATGTATTTTTTTATTTGTTTACCGATAACACTTGGCACTAAAAGGGGACCACGAGGATGGCAGCTGGCCCACAATGTCCTGTCGGCCTGGCCTGCGACAGCAATCAGAGCGCTCTACAAATAGCAACAAGCCAGCTTCCTCCATCTCGCTCTATCTGCCTCTGTTTGTGTTTTCATCAAATAAAATTGACACACACAAGTGTTAGCCGCTTAGGTTGACAGCTTTTCCTTCACATCCATTCCCACATCTGGCTCACGCTCTTCTTGGCTTTCCCTCCTTGGGGGACTGCGGATCCTATGGCTAAGGACCCAGCTAGGGTCGCCCAATTCCCTCAGCCGACTTTGAGCGCCTGGTTAATTCTCCATCTCGTTCCTTTTTGTGGGTGTTTGTGTTAGGCCTGAGCTTTTGATTTGACAGTTTAGTTAAATTAAATTGGGGGTTAGACAAATAAAAACAAAGACGAAACCGTGAAGAAAATCTATTCAAGGGACTGAAGCCTTATATACCCTAAAACGTATTATAAAACTTAACAAGAGAGAACGCTATAGTCGGGTGCCCCGACTATCAGATACCCGTTACTCAGGTAAAGGGAGTGCGAGGGAGATGGAGATAGAAACTTTGATCACGCATAACTTTTTAACGAATGGTCCGACTTGAAAAAGTTCTTCTACATTTCGATAGGTATTGATAAACACAATAAAACTGCATTTTTACTTTTCCGAAATATTTAAATTTTTAAAATCGTATATAAGCGATTGTGGGCGTTAAAGGGGCGTGGCACCTTTTTGAAACAAACTTGCGCTGCGTAGGAACTCCTAGAATCTGCATGCAAAATGCCAATCTTCTAGCTTTTATAGTTTCCGAGATCTCAGCGTTCATACGGACAGACAGACGGACAGACAGACGGACAGACGGACAGACAGACGGACAGACGGACATGGCTATATCGACTCGGCTAGTGACCCTGATCAAGAATATATATACTTTATAGGGTCGGAAACGCTTCCTTCTAGCTGTTACATACTTTTGCACGAATACAATATACCCTTTTACTCTACGAGTAACGGGTATAATAAAGCTCTGCTCACATAATTTTATCTAAAAAATCCTGACAGGACCCACAGTAAGAAATCAAAGAACAGATTAAAAAGGTTTTGCGGAATCCGAGTTCTTAGGCAAATTAAATTGTCAACTTAATTGGATGATATGCACAGTTTTGGCGGTCAGTAAAAACCAGACATCGAATTTCAAAACATTTACATTTTGATTGGAAATTTCATGCAACACATTCAATTCCAAATTAAATATGAAATTAAGTTGACTTTAGACACTAATTTTGTTTGTTTACATTGGGGAAAAGTGCAAATACACAGCCAAACAGCTACAGGGTAATATATTCCTAGATTGCCATTTACCTTAATCAAAAAACTCGCCTGCAAGTGGAATCTAGTTACATCCTAATCGGCACTCAGACACCCCCACATAAACACTCTCACACACCGACCCTGTTTAAAGTTGAAAAGCGTTTGGGGCAACGAAATGTTTGAGCGGCAGAGCAAGACCTGAAGGGCTGGGGTTGGGGGTTCGAGGGTTCGAGGGTTCGAGGATTTTAAGGGGTGAAGTTGGCTTGCGGCTCCAGGCGATGCCTGCGTCAATTGAAGTTTTAACATACAAATGTAATTAAAACGTTTTACGTATCCGCCGCCAGGCACAAGAACCAACAACACAAAGTATATGGGGAAACTCTCTGCGTGTAAGTGTGTGTGTCCAGAAAGGGGAAAAGCGTTTTCAGCACACGCATCTGTATATACACTCCCACAAACAAGGCGGAGACTCTCGAAATTGTTGCCGGCGGATGCAATAAGTTGGTGATAAGGTGTTCATTCCCCGGGGTCCGCAGGGGAAAACCTTTTGCAAACTTGTCAAAAATCAGAGAAATGGGGGATACAAAAAACGTGTTTTCCGAGTCGCTCTCCGGCAGTGAAAACAATGCCAATGTCGTTGTTAACCTTTTTTCAGCCTTCGCCGTTTGGCTGCCAGGCACCCACCTCCCATTAACGCCCCTCCCCGGCGGAACAGCTCTCCTGGACTATGGCGCAAACAATGATATTTACATTTTTTATCTTCGCCCGGGGTCGTGGGGCCCCGCACCCAGACTTTGTACATTTGCCTCTGAAATTGGAAACAGGCCGAAGGGCTCTCGGCATCTCGGCACGTTTTTGGGGGCATTTGGCGAGGAGCGAAATAAAAACGTAGAAGATGAGGCCTCATATCAAAGCGATCATGGATTTATGGCCTTAATAATAGGCGAAACGGAAGAAATGGAAGGGATGGAGCTGGCTAAATTGGACAGAAAAGGGGAGCACGCAACTGGACAAGTAATTAGGCAAGGGTTTTTCCTGCGCATTTTTCGGGAAATGAGCCACTTTTCTGCAAAAGAGTAGGCCATAAAATACGTGAGCAATAGGCCAACTGGAAACGTCAGACATTTAAGGGCCCGGAAAAAGTTTAACGCGAAGTTTGTATCTCAAATCTTAACTGTTTTGAATTTCCCCGTACTCTTTTGCAACGGCGCATTTATTAAACTGAAAATCCCTGCGTCCCCACGGAAGGTATTCATCATTTTCGCCTTTGAAAAGCGACCCTCAGGGCTGACAGCTTATCAAATTCCCGAGCAAAGTCACAAACAACAGAGTCCCAAAAAAAAGAGCAGCTGCCACAAAGGGTGCACAAACACATACGCGCTCGGTAAATATGCGGGAGGCCAGACACCATTTGCTCATTAAAATAAAATTTTTGCACAAATATTAAATAGCCGAAAATGTTCCGGGCATATAATCCAAATGTCGCTGGCAATCCTCAATCTGCCACTGACATTGAGTGGTTAAGTGGTGAGCAGAGCAGAGCGATGGCTGAGGGCAGGGGGACTTTCATTGAGGGATGAGTGGAAGTTCATTTTTCTGAGATAACTCTCTGGTGGCACGGAAAGTGTCAAAAACGCTTAATAAACGTCAATGTCAGGCGGTTCCAAGTCAGCGGCGGAATTCAAAATTTTTCAAACAAAACACACTCCTGTCTGTTGGGTAAAATGAGGCGGGGGATGCTGTCAGAGTTCGAGGATTGGGGATTGGAAACCAAAGCGCAATTGAATTCGCAGAGTCAGGCGAATCGGGAAAGGAGCTGGGGCATCCTAGGACACCCAGGACACACATCTCGATGCCAATCCCTCAATTTCGGCTCTCGGTTTCACCCACTTTCATTCCATTTCACTTCCATCCATTCCGTTTGGTTCGCTTCGTCTCATTCAGCCGTCGTTCATTCGCTTGACAAATGGAGTGTCATAAATGCAGCCCTTAAGGGCAGCTCTCCCCGCCTCCTCCCCCAAAACACCTCCCTCCCCTTTATGCTAAACGACACGTAGACAGGCCGCCTCATCCCACAACCCAACCCACCGAACACCCCTCGCACCACCCACGCAAAGCAGGCTGAAGGGCTAAAAATGCACTGGGGAATTGGAAATTTATTTGAATTTGCTTTTAGTTTTCGGGTCCGCCTGTGTGTGAGATACATTCAACAGATTTCGATGGCAGCCGTTACGGATCGCATTTAAAAAGTGGTTTCAATGTTCAAACTGGATGACAGAGATGCCTGTCGTGTGAATGGAATGATGAACGATATAAGTACCCAGCAGAGGAGTTGCTTAGACTTAACCTTTAAATAAGAATAAAAACAAAAAATATAAATATCAGTTTAAACAAGATTCTCTAGTTTGGTTTTGCAAAGTTTACTTCTTTGTTATTCTTTATATAGTTTCCAGCTTTCCAGTTAATTGAAATCCGGTATGCACATGGCTCCCTCACTATTATGTCCTGGTTGTTCAATCTGAACCAACCCTATCGACGCTCCACGGTATCAGCCGAACACCACCCACCGCAGCTGCAGAAGGGACACCCGCCGACACAGACAAAAACTGACAGACGTCAGCTTAACAATATGACAAATACAATTTTTCGTCTTCATAATTTAATTTTACTATAAAAACGCATTATTGTATAATGCGTTGGGCTATCCCTCACGGCCCCGCCCCCAAAAAGCAGAGTGCCATTATCAGCGTCAGCATCCGCATCCGCATTCGCATCCGCATCCGCAGGCGAATGGGCGTGGCTGGAGGCAGAGAGCCAACAGCGTTTGGGCGGCACACTCTCGGACAATTGAAAGCGATATATAAAAAATAGTCACTTCCTCTGGCTCGCTCTATCTCGCCGCCTTTGTTTCTTTTCATAATGCTCTGCTTTTTTATGAATTCCTTTTTGCGGTATTTGTCAACACGGGGTGGCAGATGATAAAATATAAAAGATAAAAGGGCGGGGAAAAGCGTCTGGCTGAACGCCCTAGAGTTAATTTTGAGTGACGTGCAAAGTTTGTTAATTGAATTTGCCTTTTTGATATGTATGTCACATTGATGACGACGCCGCAGTACAGTGGGGACTAGCTAAGTGGGTTGTGTACATGACATTAATTGAGCGCACTAGTTAAAAGGGTTGCCTGCCCCTCCCCCATTACGTCACCACCCCTCTGGTTATGGACAGCCGTCGAGTTCAGCCGGTAGAGTCGAGAGTGGAGAGTTGCGGGTTGAGCTTCGAGAAATTGTTTAATGCAAATGGGCAAATCAAGTTCCCCCTCGGGGCTGAGCCACTGGGATTGCGGATGGGAGAGTGCTAAAAACAATGGGGAGCGGTCCCAGAAGTGGAAAATTAAACAAGCGTTGACTTTGAAAATTTAAGAATCCCTTTGATGAGTGCTGTCCAATTAGGGGTTAGAGCAACAACGAAATTATCTTTCCCTTTTGGCCATTAAATGCAACATTTTTGAATTGTGCCAATAACTCTATTACGACTTTGGACTTAAATGCTTGCAAAATTTACATATCTGGTTGAACAATTCTATTAAAAATATGGTTTTCGGTAGGGTCTTAAACTTCAATTATGATAGAATCCGGATAAAATTAAAAATGAGTTGTTAATCAATCATAGCTTGAATGTTCATAAATATAAAAGTGGATCTTTTAATATTCTGTCATTCACTAACTTATTTAATCAACAATTCTCACACTTTTAAGTCATGGACCATTTTTTTATCTTTTACCCAATTGGACTACTTTTCCGTATGTCCACTGTTCACTTCCATTAATCCGGATGTCGGTTTTTCTGTGCGCTGTGCCCCACTTTGATTTTGATTGTTTGCAGCTGCATTTCGCTCGGCCACGTTCCATCCCATATCCCATACCGTGCCTCCCATCCCCGCCCGTTTTTAATCATTTTAATATGCCACTTTTTGTCCGCCTGTCCAACGCTGCTTAATGCATCAATGAATTTAACAGTTATCAACGGACAAGTGCTGAGAGGGAGGGGGGCGATGCTGACGAATGGCAGGGACTAATTCATATGTGTTTAACGCCATCGCATGCATTCATACAGCCTAGTTGGGCAATAATCACTGGACGTTTTAATGTGATGTGACCATTGAAGAACATTTAACTCGTTCAATTGCTGTCATTCACTTGCCCGCCCTCCCTTTTCCGCCGAGATACAAATTGCCACACTGACTGAACAAGACAAAGTGATTGATATTTAATCTAAAATAAAAGCCAAAAGTCCGTTGGGCAATTTCAATTTTAATAAAATGCCTTTTATCTGCATGAATAGAGAGGAGGGGATAGATTGAAATGGAGTGGCTGGCCGTGGGGTTTTGGTATTTTGGTCTGGGTGACTGGGAGACGAATGAAGGATTCTCTCGCCCGGATCTATGCTATGTTTACAATCGGAGAGAGGGTGCCAGCCAAGTTGCATTGCATTGCACAATTTGTTGCTGTTTGATTTCATAAAATATTAACTAGCAATTTGCAGTGTCTGCATATATATGCTGCTTATGTGGAAAGTTGGCCAAAGTCTAGGGTTTGGCAAACACACGCAGCTCTCGAAGATGAGTCCGGGCTGAGTGATGGACAGACGGGCGGACAGGCGGACAGGATGGCTCAAAATCAACTGAAAGCGATTTAATTTGCCCGAGTCCGGGCTGGAGAGCTCTCTGGCTGAAGGATACAAGCTCCTTCGGTTTTTGGCTGAGGCTTCAATGCAATCCCCAGCACTCAATGCGCCCATCCCGCCCTCGAACACACTTTAACTATATTAATTGATATACTTGCTCGCAGCGGTAATTTAAGCCAACTGAAGTCGCCTGCCAATGCCAATATCATCAACCTGCCCCGCCCCCCTTACTACTCATCAGCATCATCAGCCTTTGAGAGGGCGGGAGATTTGGAATTGGAATTGGCTGGGCTTGGGCTTGGGTTGTGTTGGGTTGGAGCCGGATTCTGGGTGGAGATTTCGTTTCTTGATGACTTTGCCCAGAGGCGCGCTCTCTTTTTGGCGCTGACATAAGGGGGAGTCGAGGGATGTACACACACAGCAGACTTTGTGCACTCCTGCAGGCAAATAGGCAGGCAACATGGCGTATACGTAATCAAATGTACATAAGGCATCAAACGACGACGGCGGCGACGCCATCAATTCCTAAGCCAAAACAAGCGCGGGCAAGTGACTGCGAGTGTGTGAGCAGGAAAACTCAGAGCTCCGAAGAAGCTCCTGTAGCATACATCAAGTGCAGGCTGGCAGGCAAGGAAATGGGGCAGGAAGGGAAGGACAAGCAGTGCACAGGAAAACAATTTACAATGCCACCAACTTAACAGGATGTGCGGAGGAGCAGGTTGTGGCAGAGTGAGAGACTGGGAGATAGGAGAGCTGCATACAATTTTGGCACTGGCAAATGGCAATAGATAGCTAAGACAGTTGGCAGCAGGAAGGGGCGTTTCTCAGAGGTGGGCTCGAGTAGTTCCTAAAATATGCGGATCGATAGTTTAGCAGAACTGAAAGCTTCAGAGTTATTCATTACATTTTTCCAAGGCATTGCGCTCCTTTTTTCCGTTTTCCCCAGAGTTCGCTCCATCTAAATCATAGAAACCTGTCGTAAATTGCAAACCTTTCTCAAAGCGTAAAAACTCCGCTGAACTTTGCTGGCAACTCTCCGAAGGCACATATTAGTACGACTGTGTATATACAGAATGGAGAGCTAACATTTTGATATTCGTGTGATATGTGTAGTGTGTAGTGGGAGCGAACCAACCCTTTTGCTGTATGTCTGCTCCGAAGTAAATCTGTACACGATGCTGGGCATTAGTGGGCGAGTGGAAGGGGGCTGGCAATAAGTTTAATGTGTGCTTCGAGCATATTTTAAGGCTTTTGCTAGCCAGCTGTCAGTTCAGCTGAGTTCAGATGACTTGAGCGGAGTCGAGCTCAGTTTGCGGGATGACGGTTCCCCTCTATGTACTTCACTGAACTGTCCCAGCTGACGTCGAATTATCATAAATTGCCGAAGTTTGTTTTTGGCATAACAAAACTTGGGCGGTGGCGGAGGTGGAGGTGGAGGTCCTCTGCGCTTCTGCGGATGGGAGTGTGAAAAGTTTCCATCGGGCGAAAATCAGGACAATTAGGCTCATGTTGTGTGAGGGCAGAAAGGGTTTCCAGCAATGCAGCGACACAGAGTGGAAGGACTTTGCATAAGTTTGCGAACCGCCCCTGCCAGCATCCTTGCTGCATAATCCTATTAAATTCTCGTTGCGGCCTGGAAAAGCAAAGTAAACCAACCGGCAAGGGGGAAAGCGAAAGCTCAAAAGGTGCTTAATTTGTGCGCTGCTTTTATTGATTTCCCCCAGCCGCCAACCCGCCCCCTTCCCCGCCACTCCCACACATTAGAAGAGGAGCTCCGGCTAAAAGGCATTAAAGTCTTGACAAGGCTATTAAATGCTTAAGAGGCAGCGACGTTAATGACAACATCGCAAAAAGGCCAAACCAGGGCAAGGAGCTGTCTGCTCGAGCAGAAGTAGTCGGGCAGACGCGACGAGAGCCGCGCAAGGATTACAATTTACGAGTCCTGCGAACCATGAAGGTGTGATAAAATTTCAGCAATTAAAAAAACGTGTGCGTTGACAACGACAGCGAGAACGGGATCCGAATGGTGCGGGCAGGGGGGAGGCGCGGTGGAGGTAGAAACGCAGCGTCGAGGACCCGCGACAAGTAGAACAAGAGGGCCAAGTCAACGGGGCATGCAACTTAAAAAGAAAGTACGAAATTTCAATTTCAACAAAGTTGCTGGAAGAATACTCTTTATTGAAAGTAACAAAGGGAAGCAGGTAACTCATCCAATTACGTTGACAAAGATGTGCTTCTAATTGCTGTAAAGGACTCGAGAAAAAAGCTTTTGGGAAACCTATGTTCTAAAATGATTAAAAAGTATCAAGTTAAGTTGGGAGAAATATCAATTTAATTTTTTCTTCAGTCCTTTGATCTATTGATCATTACCGCGAAAATATAAAGCATACTTTTTAGCGCCTCCACCTCACTGATAGCAAAGTCTATGTGAAAACGAATGTACTCCTTGTTCAACTCACCCGCAGTTCCCTTCAGTCGACATTGGCGACATTTCTGCTTCTTTGTGCTGCTAGCACACACCTATAAAAGAAAGTTGTGAGCAGTTCAAGCGTCGTTGGCATTTGAGAGCAGCTCCAAGAATATTGCAAATTTATGTGCCTTCCCTTTTTGCATAATTACCCCTCAACGACCCTGGGTAACCTGCCCTCCCCCCAGCTCCCTTCCGCTCACCTTGCCACCCAGCAACTACGCCCACACCCACGCACACGCAGATTTTGATAACGTCGCTTCATGTTGGGTGCTTGCAACATTGCAGCGCGTATTTTTAATTTCCGTCAGTTGCCGCTGTCGCTCTCTCTTTTTCTAGATAAGCGAGGAACATGTCAAGGTATGACTATGTGTATAAAGCTATGTGTGTGTGCAGGTGTGCAGGTGTGGGTAGATAATGTAAAATTAAAAGGGAAACTGTGCAAAACAGGCAAAACGGGAAGAGGAACTGCGCGCCTGCGATCTTGAATTATGCGTTCCCAGATTACCAACCAAAAAAGGGACAGCAAATAGACAGGAAGCGGGAGGGGAGGCACAATTATCTGCGCCATAGATGGAAAATAATTCTACAAAATTTATGTTTAATGTTTCGCCATAGAAACAGCGATGCGAAGGAAGAAAAAACTTTTAATTAGCCAACTAAAATCGCAAATGGCGCAGGACCTGAGATATGATTAATTAAATGCCGGCATGTAATTCGGTCGGCAACAACACGCAGCAGTGGATCCAGATGATATAAATTGGGGCAAATTAATTGCAACAGTCTCAGGTGTGAGTGTGAGTGTGGTTGAGTCGGCCTCCTCGCTTGCGTGTGTGTTCGTGGGAAATTTTCGATGTAATTAGATGATGGAAAACGCTCATTTTGCTACCCGAATGCGGGGAGGGGGCTAGCCAAGGGAAAGACAGATGGATAACTTTTTTCTATGCGCTATAATCTGTCAGCCGGGATAAAACTGCTTGGGAAAGTGCACATCCTGTTAAGTGTGATAAAAGATGGGGCATTAACAGAAATAAATCAAATGCTCAGGTGGAGGGTGGCAAAGAAAACTGACCACCAGCTGCGAGTTTCCTTGTAAATGATGGAGAGTGCAATTTACCAAATGAGAAGAGCGAAATTATCAAATGGAAAATGGGGAAACCGAATGAAATCTTTTTGAAATCAAACTCAATTTCCACGACAATATGAATTGCAAGCAGTTATCTAGAAGTAAATTTCCAATGATAAGCAGAATTTAGTTTCGATTAAATTCTAGCAAAGTGAAATCCAAAACAAACCTTTAAATGTTTCTACCAAACCAAAGGTAAAGTGAATATGAAAACAAATAATTAAATAAATAAAATTTTTGAAATGTCTACATTGGAAACAGCTCCCCGAATTCCATCAGCTTCAATTACGGGCGCAGGGCGAAATGAGGCTCCCAATCTCCATCCCCATTTCCGTCCCCATCCCCATCCAACTTCACTTTTGACTTTGCCAGCATCATCAAAATTTTTGCCAAACAACAAAAAGATGAAGAGAAAAGAAACTGGGAGATGGGGGCTGACAAGGGAAGATGGCAAGCATAACGCCCATTTGCAGTCAACTGCCAATATGAAAAGCCGAATCCTTTTACTCGGCACCTAGCCACCCACATCCCACATCCCACGCACCACCACCACCCCCCAACACCCAGCACTCAGCCACAACAAGCTGAGAGAACATTTTCCAAATATTGAGCAGGCAGACAGGGGTGATGTTGTTATATGTATAAGAATTTACATACACCCACGGATATCTGGCTTCTGTGTTCGGCGAGGCTGGCCAACATGTGAAAAGGAATCGGAGAAGAAATGAGAAAGGAGAAAATGGGGGAATATGAGGGCCTTCCGACGCAAGAGCCCAGGCAAATTTTTGTATTTTTAAACCGAGAAAGGGTTGGCTCATCTGCTTCTTCTTTTGGTCCTGGGGAAAACTACTTATAGAACTTTAAACTTGGCAACTCTGTCAAAACACTTGGAAAAGCCAAAAGTGCAAAAGAGTACGAAAGCCAACGGCCGGCTCCAATTCACTGCAAAATGTAAATTATTTTACCAGAAAAATAAGAACAAGTAGGGTGCCCAATATGCATGTGAATAACTTGGGCTCCCATGCTGGGAAAGTTGAGCACTTGCGGGGGGGTCTGCAATAAAAACACGACTGGAGAGACTTCCTTGCTTAATGATACGAAAATATGTCCGAAATCGCGACCCACAATCTCCGCAGTGATGCAAAGCTCTCAGTTATTAAAGCATTTTTCTCACATTTTTCTCGCATTTTCCATTTATTAATCCCCGTTCGCTTTCGCTGCATTTAATTACAGGATCGACACGTCACACGGAATGGAGACCCCGAACCCGTGGTGGATCCCTCGCAGGATTATATGCTGATGCTGGGCTACGAGAATGCCACGCACACGGTCCTCCGCTTCCGACGCAAGCTGGACACATGCGACCCCAGTCACGACATCGCCATAACGGTGAGTTCAGTCCATCAGGAGTCGACCGTTTAATAGATATACTGGTCAAAGTTTTGCCATCTCCGAGTGAATTTTATGCCCTCTGCGAGCGGCGGGGCGAAGTCCTGCCTGACTCATAGTTTATGTTAATAAAAGTTTCAGAGTGCCGCCTCCAGAACTCCGATGATATAAGCGGCTGCCATCAAAGTAGTCCGATTGCATACATTGGGAAAATGTATGTGGCATACAAATTTCAGATTTTGGATATTTGGTGATATTTTATTATTTAAATGCAAAAACAAATCTGTTTTTTGCAAAATGCTTTTTGCTTGTTTTATTCAATGAGCTATAATCACTTAAGAATTGGCATTTAATATCTAAACTTTTTGTAAAATTTAAAATCATTGTAAGCCAGATTAAGAATATTTTCTTTTCTGTGCAGGGAATTGAGTGGTTCCAGTTTCGGCAATAACCTTAAACAAATATAAACAGTAAAATTTGTGGCGCGCTGAGCATACGGAATCAGCCCACAGGCTGTATCCTTTCTCAGACGAGAAAAACAAGGAAGAAAGATTAAGGATTGCGGCTTAGGGGTTGCATTCGAACAAGCCGCTTATTAGCTGCACTCCTGAGCCAGTCCAATCGGCTAATATTGGCTGTGCAATTAGCTGCCAAATCTCTTCATCGTCAGCCACCTCTAAGCACTCTATCAAAGCCGCAGATATCAGGAGGATGAAAGAGGGCGAACAAGTCATAGTGATAAAAGTTTTATCACGTATAACTTAAGCGTAAATCTTAAAGAAAACTTTCTGGTTAACTTGAGTAAACAAAGCGCGTGGCGCAAGCACACAAATACTTCCCGAAGAGGAAAGGCAAAGGACACATATGCCAGACATGGCGACAAAGACTGAAGGGAACTGAATACCCCGACCTCAAAGCGTACACACATATTGAGATATAGTGTGCCTGAAGTTTGAATAACCCAAAAGAGCGGGGAGGGCAAAAACTGCCATGTTTGTTCGTGGACACATTTGGTTATTGCTTTATCTAAACGCTTTAAGTCCCTTTCCATGACAGGCTCTAAGGATGTTTCCGTGGGAGGGAGCCGAGCATTTTATTTGTCTAGCGTATTAATTGGATTTTGTCGCGTCATCAGCGACACAGCCAGGATGAGTCTGAGAACTCGGAGAGTGGGCGAGTGAAGGACTCCTCCAGGAAAAATCTTTTGGCTAAATCGCCCTAGACAAATTAGTTTGCAATAAGCCAGTACTTAATGTTGTTGTAGCTTTAGCTGGCATTTGTTGTGGGGCAATTTTGGAGCACAATACAAAGTTTTAATGAATTTCTGTTTTAGCTGACCCCGCTCTACGCAGTTCGTTTAAGTTTGCCGCTACAATTTACTCTGGAGCTGGGAGTGGATAGAGGGGATTGCAGGGCGGACCTGCCAGCTTTGCCACTATTTGTACAATCCAAATACCCTAGGACCTCGAAAAGTATTTTGCTCTTGCGTTCACAACAGCAATATAATATAATATTTGTTTTGCTGTCCAGATAACTTTGCACTATTATTTATTTTCATAACTTTTATACATTTTTTTAAAACGATGAAAAAAAGTTGCTTAATCAGTTGTCCTGTCCACTTTTTATTTAAATCAATCTTAAAGATGTGTAAAGCACAAACAATGTAGTTTAAAATATAAATAATTTATATATAATTTTTTTTGTACCTGGGTATCCTATGTTTTATATCTCTATCCTCCTTCACCTCCTCGCTTAAGAAGTTTTCCCCATTTTGGCTTTGCTTTTGTGCTTTCCCCTAACTTCCTCACCGATTTCCGCTTTTGCGCCATTTTGGGCAAGGTATTTTGCATCTTTGTGCACTCCCCCTATTTACCGCCCCCAACCTCCTCCTCTTTCCCATGAATAAAAAGTAAACTACAACTTGCATTTTTTTGCATTAAGTGCAATGGAGTAGGGGAGTGGAGGAGGGCACTGGAGTGGGAAAGCAGAAGCAACCATTTGGCAAATTAAGCGCTGTTTGTTGTGCATCCGGGGGAGTGAGGGGGGGTGGCGAAAATTAATAATGTATTGTGTACAGAGCCATTTGCTAGGTTTGAGTTTGAGTTTGAGTTTGGTTTGTCCAGAACTTTGAGGTCAGCATGCGGGGCATGATTTGCCGTGCACTTAAAAATTTATTAATTGTTTGCGTTTCTCCGAGAGCAGCTCCACAGAGCCCCGTCCCTTAAAACAGACCACTTCCACCCACTTTCTTTTCGCGTTTAATGAGCGGCAATTGTGCAAATTACAGCAGAAACTTGCAAGAAGAAAATACCTTTTCAACAACGAGCTTTCCTAGTTGTCTTGCAGCTTAGAACAAGACACTCAAACCCCTTCAAGTACCTATTCGTTTTTTACCATGGAAAGTAGTCAAACCCTTTACGCATTGTTTACAATTTAAGCCGATTTCAAAATTTGATCCTTTTTAATCTAACCTTTCCGGCCATCACATATTATTTTTTCGATTTTGTGCCACTTCAAAGCGCATTGAAGCCAGCCATATGAATTTATCAGTCTGAGCCGCTCAAGTGGCATAATCATTTCAGCTCACCCCACCAGATATGACCCATTTTCCCATAAGAATGCCCAAAATTAACCTCGCCAGGAGATAAACTCGAGCACAGTCTGCATTTTTTATATATACAAAATAAAATTTCCAGCTGTTTAAGCTCATAATATAAAATCCTATTTTAAATAACTTTCAACGATTTCAAGAATTTGGCCCAACCAACCCCCGCGAACCACAATTTCCAGCGAAAGGTCATAAAAAACGGAATAAAAAATGGAGCAAGGGTGCCCGGAGGCGGAGTCAATCAGCTGCTCAACCTTTCCAGTTGCCAGTGCTCAATTAAGCGTGTTCAATAAATTCGCTGGCCGTGGAGCAACCCCTATGTAGGGGATACGGATACTCAAACGCAGAGCATATGTGCGGAGGGCATGATCTCAGGGAAAGTTCAAAGTTTGTGTCTCGAACAATTTTCCTATCAGTATAAATAAAACTGTTTATTTATATAATTAATTGTATCAGTCGGAGGAAATTGGCCATGCGAGCAACCCTTTTCGCTGGCTCCCTCTCCTTTCGGGTTCATACATAAATAAAACTGCATGGGGGCGGGGAGGGGCGAAAACACACGCACGTATTTTCCTATACAGCCGGAGGGGTGGTGGGAGGCAGACAAACCGCAAAAACGTCAACCACAATACAAAAATTACAGCCACTAAAAACCGCCAACGACGCCGGCGACGACGAAGTTGAAAAATATCAATCGATGTGGGTTCATTTATGTGTAATGAACATTAATGAAGCGCAAAGAGCGTGACTAATAACGAAATTACCAATTGGCCAAAAAGAGTCAAGACCACAATGGAGAGCTGACGTCACTTGCCTCTTCTCTTTCCCTCTTTTCTACCCCACCCCCTGCTTGACCCATTGCAAGTGAAGGAAGGAAACTTTTCGGAGGAAAATCTATGAAGAAATCAAACATTCCATGGGGTTTACCAAGTGTTGGATTGGGGAGAATGATATATATAGATAGGGGGAGGGGAACTTTGCAGAGGTGGAATAATAATACTGCGCATAAACCATAAAATGCCATTAAGTGCGTCATTTCAATTTGATTTCAGAGTACTGATTTTTATTTTTCTTTCTTGCACTTTGCTAATGCGAGTGAATGGAAGGGAAAAAGGACACAAAAAAGTTGAAATTGTAAAGTTTCCTCTCTGTATTCCATTTCCTCGTCGGTCAATTCCCACTCATTGAAATATTTTTAATGATTTCCTGCGTTATCCCCAAACTTTGGCACTTAAATCTAAACGACAACTGACAAATGCTAAATTATGGCTTGAAGTAATCACAAAAGGATTAGGAAGCGACTGTCAGATAAATTTGGCATGCACAGATTGAGATACATTTATCACTCAATATTCCTTCCTTCGCTGAGTCTGCTGGCTTAATTATTCTCCCTAATTTTCCCCACCGTATTCAATTCTTTTTCTGGATTGATAATGAATGGTTTTCAATTTATTCGAGCTAACAATAAGAGCTGAAAGTGTTTTTGTCGTGGCTTTAATTAAATTTTCACAAACTCGCTTAATTGCTCAACGCCCACTGCAAATCATTAAAATCTTTATGGACCGGCCTCTCCTTGCTAATAAAAAACCCTCAATTTGACGAGCTACACAAAATTGTCATTAAGTAGCCTCCATTACATGCCCACCCCGTACAATTTGGAAAACATAACTTTTAGGGGCATTTTGTCTGCTCCTCTCAAGCTTTTGTCTTGATTTATGCATAATAATTGAGTAATTACAATTTTTAATTTGCCATTGACTTTCATGTTGCATTATTATTATTATTGTTATTATTATTTGCTTAGGCCAACAAACAACACTATAGGGGAGAACAAAAAGAAACTCATTTAAAATGCAAATTTCATCTAAACTGGGCAAATTATAATTCAACAGAGACCGAAAGCAACATTCCGCGCCGAAAGTGACAATTAACACTAATTGTCATTATAATAATTTCATATTGTTTTTTCGCTCGCTGTTGTTGTTGCCGCCGTGTTTGTTGTTGTGGTAATTGTTTAAGCTTGCCACGGCATTTTGCTGTCCTGGTAATTTAAAATGCAAAAACTAAGAGGGAGAAAAAAGTCGTAAAGCAAAAACTTTGCCGTGTGAAGTTCAGTTGAGTTCGAAGCCGGGTAAAAATATTGTTTTTAATATAATTTATGTGCCCGGCCCAGGGCCCAAGTCGAAGTAGTTCTGTAATGGAATTATGCCCCTGGCCTGACCCCTCGCCCTCATGAGATCCGCACATGGCGCTACTATTTTTGCTATGTGTTTATTATTTTAACACGAAACTTGCACTCAAGCTGAGAAGTGGGGGCCAGATGGAGTTTTCCCCACTTGTAAACAGTAATTTTTGCCCATTAATGGCGGGGTCCTTGCATACTCACAACGTACACAGTGTTATTGTTGTTTCCCCACACGAAGGACGGACAGAGGAACGAGCTGGAGCCATAACAAAAGCAAAAACAAAAAGGCAACAAGTCAAGTCGACAGTAATTTTCAACACTTACCAGCGGACTAAGGACCCGGGGAGCCCAGCGCCCCAATGGCCATTGCAATTTTTACATCAAAGCAGTGAATTCTTCGAAACGAATCCAACCTTAGTGGGGCAAATCCTGTGACAGAAGAGGACAAGAAAGTGGGCTCTAATGGAAGCCGGCGATTCCGCAGAGAAAGCGTTTTGGGGAACAGACATTCGCAGACATTTCCCTTCCTGGCGCTGACTTTTGTGCAAAATCGTGCCATAAACATGAACACCAACACCCAGACGTCTCTCTTACGGCCACATATGTGTGCAGTTTGTCACGGCATAAGCTCGAGCTGCTTCACTCGAGGAGGAGCCGCCGACGGGGCTCCAAGGAGTCCAACTATGGATTCGCGTCACAGCAGAACGCAAAAACCAAAACCAAAGCACTGACTTTTATAATGAATTATTAGTGGAGTGGTCAGGGGGGTGGGGCGGCGGTTGCTTGTGTGGTGTTTGCGGGTCTTGCGGTTTCAGCTTGGCACTTAAAAATTTAATAGGGCTGCAACAAAAATACCCGCTCGACGAACAACAACCCAAAAAGAACCCGCCCGACGCGAGCCCAAAAAGTATGCAGCGAAATTTAAATTGATTTAATTTTTCAGGTTTTTTGGTGAGCTCAGTTTGTGCGGCGAGCAGCCAACTGGAAATCCTTTGGCACTTTGTTAGTGCCGAAGTCACAAGAGCAGAACCGAACATTTTAGCCTTTGGCCCGAAAAAATAAATGCCAACTAAAAGCCAAGTTAAGTGCACAAGGTGGTCAGCAGCTTCTTTACCCCAACAAAAAAGGCCATTAATGCAGCGGCAAAGTTCTAGTGGTCGCCAAAAAGTGATGAAATTAACCTTCAGCCAAATGGCAGAGGTAAATTCTAAAAAGTTTGCAACGCAATGTGAATTGAGCTTGAACTAGCGGCAAACCCCTCCCGTACATTTTTGCTTCCCGCTCATTACGCCTTGCAATGTTTTTCGCATTTTTTCCCAACCGTTTTATGTTGATTGCTTTGAAGCGCACAACAGTGGCCCAAAAAAAGTATACGCCACTCATAGGCCGTGGAAACCCTCCGCCCAGCGAAAGCCTCCTTTGCAACACAAACACACTCATCTAAACCAGACCACTTTACACTGGCCGCGCAGCCAAACAAAATTGCGCATAATTCCGGCTCGGTAAAAGTTTCGAGTTTTGAGCTGCGCTCTGCCACTTCACCACTCCGGCGGAGTTCCACCCATGAAGTCCTAAACGTTCCCCGACCCGGACCCGGACCCAAAACCCAACACCCAACACCGCCAGCGTCGTCGTCGTATATTTGTCAAGCAAATGGAATAACCGTTGCAATTGCTACAACGTCAGAGCCAAACAAAAATGTTATTTGCCGCTTTGCCCAAAAATCAAGTACACAACCAACCCGGAACCCAGCCCAAAACCAAGCCGAGCCAGCGGGCGGATTGGAGGGAGTGAAATGTGGATTTTGATGTTGCCTGGTACCCGAAAAGTGGTCTACGAGGGTCGGTCCTGGAGTACGGGGCCCGCCTAGTCGCTTTATTAAAGTTAAAACCCAGCATTGTCCCTTTTTACACATGAGTTTGCGAGTTGACGAGCATCGAATGAGCGAGCGAATCAACGAACGAATGCACACTCGCAGGACCAATGGCACAGCACATATAAACTGCAAAGAGATTCGCGTATGTCCAGATTTGCAGCTGCACCCATCGCAGAAAACAATCCAAGAGTTGTAGGGTAAATGCTGGTCAGTTATCCTTGGTTGGGGAAAATGTTTTGCTGTCGGAAAAATACTCTGGACTCCAAGACATAACTTTACATTCTGTCAATTTAGCACCTTTTAAATTAAAATAATACACTGGGTAACATAATTATTTTATGCTAAAGGTCTTAAGCTCGTTATTCAATTTTATTAACAATTTCTTTTAATATCAAACTTTAAAAATCAATTTTCGGGAGCTCCATCTATGAAATAGAGTACATTTTCGAACGGTTTGTTTTCAAACCCAAGCCCGAATTCCCCTTTTTTTCGGACTGTGATTTCACCATTCGCGCTCAGAAGTTTGCATTCCCTGTGTTGTTTCTGATCCGGAGTGGGTGAGCTTGGGTTCGGGTTCGGGTGATGGTGATGGTGGCTGATGGGCTTCATGTTGATGGTGTTGTGGCACTAGAAGTGCATGTGAAACGTGCACGCCAAAAAACCGAAAGCAAAGCAAAAGGCAAACCCAACACAACGCAATGGGAAACGTTTGTTTTAATGCCCCAAAGCGACAAATATTGAAAGAGAGAGCGAAATAGAAAGCAGAGACTGGGATCTGGGACTGCAATACTAAACTCCAGTAGGCGATTTAACAGCCAAAGTAATGCAATGACAAACAAAACAGCCTGCACGGCGAGTTTTTGAGTTTTTTCCAGGGGTTTAAGTGGAGAAGCTCGACCAGGGATCGCACATTTTTGACCATTTTCCGTCCGAGTTTTGGCAACCGTTTTTCGAGGTGAGCGACGGGAGGGGCCATAAATAACGACCCCAGTTGAGTTGCTTTTCAGCGCAGCAGGATATGGGCAGGACCGGAGGGGGAACACCCTGTCAAATGCAACAGGGCAGGGCCAAAAACCAAAATGGCCCTTGCCAGGACCCAGCAAAAAACGTGGAAATCTGCGCATCCTTAGAGCCAAAGTAATTAAAGTGGCAAACGCTGACAGGCAGAGGGCGCCACCTGAAAATTCACAATGTATAAGCAAACACACATATATAGAAACCACAAACGCGCCCCGTCTCCCTCTCGTCATCCTCATCCGTTGAGCTGTGCAAAACCAATTTGTTTATAAAAATATTAGACCACATATGGCGGGGGGTGTGGGTCGCTGCAGGACGCCATAAAGAATGCAATAGTTTGCTCGACCTGTGTAGTTATTTTATTATATTATTTATGGTCGAATGGTGAAGTAAACTTGCATTTTTTCGCCCCGTTTTTTCCACTTTTCATTTGGTAAACTCTCTGAACAAACTCGGTTAGTAAATTCATTTTAAGCCAAGAGGACTGGTCAAACGCCCACCCCTTTCCCCATTGATGTTTGTTTTTTTCGCTCATACTCTGATGTAAGCCAAATACCGCGCTAGTGACCAAAGCAACCGCAAAGTCCGAGCAACTAAGACACATCCACACACATGGACGGGCGAAGAACACAGATACGGACACACACAAAGTAACCGCAAAAAAGTGGTCAGTTGGCCAAAAACTAAACGAAATGTAATAAAGCAACGGATATGCCCGTTTGGCTCGAACCCCACTCCATCTCCATACCTCCCCCCTTATCGGAAAAGAGGGGTCATGGATATGTGAAAAGCATTTGCAAC
Organism: Drosophila rhopaloa; assembly: GCF_018152115.1. NCBI lineage: Eukaryota > Metazoa > Arthropoda > Insecta > Diptera > Drosophilidae > Drosophila > Drosophila rhopaloa. The sequence continues at coordinate 152,715 of NW_025335052.1, forward strand.
TACTGCAAACACAATAAATGAATATGAATTAGGCAACAAGGGGAACCAAGGATATAGGAGAACTTCGAAAATAAACAGATACAAATGTGTCAGTAATATGAATAGAGACCCCGTACAAAACGAAACATTCGAATGGGTTGAATAACTTCAGCAGGAATGGGTGCTAACGCTGAAATCCTTTAACGAACACTAAACTTACTTTATTGAATTTAAAATGTCATTGCTAGAAAACGGTTATAAAATTTTATTTTCACCATTTAGTTTCAAGTAAATACTTCAACAAGAGTTCATAAATGATCGATTTCTCTCTTTGTGGTTTATTTTACCTAACCAACTGATTTAGTGCCGGTCTCGTTTAATCGATTTATTATATTTTGCTTGCCTATGCACTTTCCTTTTGACCCATTTCAAGCCATTTTGCTTACACTTTTATCTTAATTTCTTTTGTGTGGCAATTTTAGTTTTATTTACCAAATCCAATATGTATTCGTATACACAAGTACATATGTGTAGGTCTAAACGTATCTGAAGCAATAATTTACGCTGCATTTCTCCCATGCGCTTAGCAATCAAATACTGCCGCTTTTGTCCACTCAGAAACATTAATTTTCCTCACAGCTTAAACAAGAAAATGTTCATTTACAAACATAGGAGAGTTAGTTGAGTGAGTGAGAAAACACCTGCGAGCACTTAGGAGAGAAACCATATTATATTTGTTAATTTAAATGCAATTGCCAAAAGCAGTTGCACCTTGAGCTAAATGGCCTTTGCCTTTCTACCATAAATAAATCAAATTAATGTCAATTGCACCGAAAACAACAACAGAAGCACTGAAGACAAATGTGTCCAGACATTCTGAGCAGACGAAATTCTGCTAAAACGACTCAGTTTAAGAAACAAAAATCACTAAGCCAATTAGCCTCCATCTCTGATGGAGAGAGTGACGAAAAACGATTACAGACCTGGGAACACGAATACTTGGGCCTGATTTGTCCGATGATTTCTTACTCTGCTTCTGCTGCTCCGGCAGGGATCTCTCCTGTCTGGGGCGTCCAGCTGTGCCCCAAGATGCAGGTGAGCTTGGCCCCGATTCAGGTGGCTGTCAACATTGTGCAATGATTTCTCTCCGGTCGAAGGCAATCACGGAGGCTGACATGGCAATTAGACTGCAACAAAAGGGGTCGGGGGCAGCTGACCACTTCTGCCTATTAGTTATTGAAATCAGCTGTCAGAAAGTTCCGAAAATTGCACAAGTCCCAACTGATGACTGGAATGGCATAAATGCCACAACACTGACACTCACTGAAAGAAATCAAGGAAATGTCGAGGAAAACTTTGCCACGTCTGAATGAGAATCGAAGTTTCCGATGCCATTTCCCACATGCAAAATTGATATTCAATGGGCTTTGGCGAGTGTAGAATAGCTAAGGAGAGCAGATCCCTCGACAGCCACTCACAAAAATGGCCGACGTGACCATGGTAACCTGTTTCACACAGACACATGCACACTAAGGTGGACCGAAAAGCGGAGTGCCCATTTTGTAGTTCAACCTATTTTACATTTTTTTTACCAATTTGGTTCCTCAATATATATACCATTTGGAATTTATAAACTATATTTTCAGCGAAGCAAAGAGCATCTTGTAAAATAATAGGGTATTAACAAAAATTTTAAAACTTCTGAGAACCACCCTAATGCGGACTTATGTATTCAAATGGACAGACACATATGCAAAGGACACGGGTTTCTGGGGAACGGTTGATTTGATTGCCGAGCGAGGAGAAATAAGAGTGGGGCGAAACCGAAAGACCTCGAGTTTTGAGCTCAGCTGCTGCAGAAAGTTTGCACAATGCAAGCTGCCCAACTCCCCCCGCTCAAGTGTGAATTCATGTAAATGTGTGCGAGTCCTGTGCCACATTTGTTTGCTCTGTTTATAATTCAATTGTAAATGCATTTCAATTACGTGCACATTAAACAGGGCCAGCACAGACAAAGTTTTCGGTGTCGAGCCAAGGACTCCGACTTGACCACTGGGCCAGGCGAGGCCAAGACCAGGGCCAGGGCCATTATCACGGCCATTGCTGGCCGGAGTCTGAGCCGGAGCCAACTTAGCGAGCGGAACACGCTCCGCATTTAAGGACAATTGGTCCATTATGGCAACGCGTTGAAACGGCAAAATAAAAGTGGGCAAGAAACAAAGAGTGCGATGGGAGGAAAACAGACGAGGGACCAGGGACGGGGGATGGGGGATGGGATGCATCCGGGATAACAATGCCATTAACAACTACTACAAATGGCTCTTAAAGGTGCAATGTGTGAACGAATGCCCACGAATGAGCAGCCAAGAGTTGGCTGGGGGCAGGAAAATAAGAAGCAAATGCAATGATTTGCAAGTGAAGTTTTACCGCAGATAAAGCAATAATGAATGCAGTTCTCGAAAAGTTTGATAAAGTGCTAAGCAGCAATTGAAAGCAAAGTTCTGTAGATAAAGTAGAACAATATGAAATACTTATATCAACATTCTGATGTGGAGGTAGAAAGGAGCAGTTTATATATATTGGCAAATTAAATTTGACTATAATTTAAAAAATAGATATTTAAAAATGCCAAAAGTGACTAAAAGTTAGCTTTATAAGAACATTTTCGGTCTAGTACTTATTATTGCAGTTTTCGTTCAACAACAGTCTCTCAATACACCCCGATTAAATTGGATCCGTCCACATCTGCAGCATTGTTAACAAGGCTTAATTGAATGTGAACCGGGCCAAAAAGTCGCAACGACCCCCAACCCTTGGATCATCGGCAGGGGGCCCAAGCCACCCCATTGCGTTGAGAACAGTGAAAACCTGCCCAGTCAGAGGTTAAACGACCTTTGGAGTGCACTTAACCAGCCAGCAAGGCTCAGCCGAGCGTTCCGTTCGGTTCCGTTCGAGGCTGTGTTGGTATATCTGTGTGTGTCCTGCGTCCTGCAACCCTCGCAAGTTTTTTGGGCCGTAACCAAAGCCACTCTAATGAGTCGTCCAAGTCCGAGCTCCAGTCCCGCCGCATTCACAATTAGCCTCGAGTCCTTCTGCCCTGCAGCAGTCACTAAAGTGTAACCTGTATTCTTGACCACACTCACTGCCCACCCCTCCCCATACCTCCCTGCCCCGGCCCCACCTTGCCCACAACATCGTCATCGTCTTTGGCAATTAAGCCTTGGCCGACCGTTGACCACGGCAAATGACCGCAGCCAGTTTGCTTTCATTAATTTTTGGTTGTAATCCTTGCTGAAGCTTTTCATTTCATTTTAGTTTTCGCCTCGCAGTTGTTGTTTTACTGGCTACGACCCGGCTCTTTCCGGACGCTTCCTCGTCATCCTTGTCGTGCGTGTGCATAGTTCGGTGCACACTTTTTCACACTTGGTTCATACCTACCCTGATGGGGATGCCCAGCACCAGGAAGAGTTGTCTGGGTTGTGGGGGAAGAGTGAGGACGTCCGGGAAATCTTCAAAGCCAATTAGTTCTTCTATAATCTCCGTTCTTAGCCAGGAGCTAAAACACTTTGAGAGCTTAAGTTATAAAGGTATTATTTCGTAATTTAAAGGTATTTTTCATTAAAGTATGTCATTGTTTCATCACTGATGTTGAACATAAAAAATAAACAACTGCATTATAAAATTTAGAAGCTTATGATAGGAGTTTACTACTACCTTCTGTTTCAGACTTCTTCTATTTGCTTCATCCCACAAATCGAAATCAGAGATCTTTTTTGTAGAAGGGGCAAAGTTTCCTAGTTACGCATTTATTACTATTTTAATATCCCCCATTGTCATCGCAATAGCTTTGACCACTCAACCGTAGGTGGCACTTTGATCAACTCTCATCAGCCCTCAATGCTCTGCCATTGTTTTGCCGCCTTTGCCATCCAAATCCCTTTCAGCCCGCAAATTAAACAATTTACAGGTCACTCCGGAGTCCGGAGGCAGCGATGACCCGGCTACGGCCTCTTTTTTCTTTGTTGCCGGGGACTGACCGTTGAGTTTTTTGCCACAGTGGTCGTGTTTTTACATCTGGGCCATGTCCAGGCCCAGTCAGCTTCGGTAGCCTCAGCGTTAATGACTTTTGTGCTGCGCCCCTTCTGTCTCCGTCGCCTGGCCAAATGTTTTAAAACTGGCCAGCACTTTTTGCTGCCGCTGCTCTGCTGCTGTGCTGCTGTTATTGTGGGTTGTTGTTACTGGCGATTGCCGGGCGGTTAGTCCGCCGCGTTTGCTACCGCCCGCAGTGTTTGCCAGGACAACCAGAACAACCGACTCATTTGTACAGGTTTTTTACACACTCCGCCTCGTTCGGGGCTGCGGAAGGGGGAAAGGGAATTGTTAATTAAAGTATTGTCTCCTCGTTGCTGGCAAAATGAACAAGTAGAAACAAGGACCTGGCCCCACTAGTCCTGCTGCTCTGCTCGTCCTGGGCCGTCAATTGTCGAACATGGTACTCTACAGTTCCACTTAACAGCTACAATGGGCACTTTGCCACAATGAATTCAAATGGATGCCCCCGACGTTCGTTTTTTTTTTTTCACTGCACCACACACCCACACACACACACACCCTGTGCCGCCCAGAGTGCTACATGTGTTGTTATTGTTGTTTCTGCTGTGTCGCTGCACACACACGTGGACATGACGTGCACACAATGACAGCTGACTGTTGGCTTCCAAAAGCCCCCGAGGCCATGGCAGTCCACAAACGAGAGCTCGTAGGACGGGGTCAGAGGTGAATCGGGAGGAGCTGGGAGGACGGAGTCGGAGTCGGAGTTGGAGGACTCATAGAGGAGGCCGTGATTCTTTAATGGCTGCTTTAATTTTCGGGTTTACCAATTAAAACTACGTGGCAAATGAAAAATACATGCAGTACGGAACCTGCATAATACAAAAGCGAGAGAGCTCCCTGGAGGGAACCCCCAGAAAGGCTCGAGGAAATGGGAAATGGAAAATGGGAAATGGGAAAATTTCGTTGAGCTAGACGAATGTTTGGGGGCACCCACTTGAAGTGTAAATTGGTTGCCCAAAGATGCAATTGCGAAGTGAAAATTACACAAGGGCAACTCGGGAATGTAATTCAGCTAAATGCACCGAGCAGTCTGCTGAAGTACAGTCTGCCGGTGAAGTTTGGCAACGTGGCTGGCCATAAGTGCACTAGTGGGGCCGCGCCGAATTAATTTGTTAAATGGGAATTAAATAAATGAAATGCGGTCACTCGGCGAGCAGTTTTCGGGCGGAGCAAGAGGATCTCGGAATAGTGGCGAACAATGAAGAAATCCCCCTAGAGGGTCAAGGCACCCCCTCCGTTCCGGATGAAGTGCGGCAACGTTTTCCGTACGCTGCAATTTGCACCATTAACCCACCATCGACAATGCCCAACTTCAGCTTCCGACTGCAGCTGACCAAACATCCACCTGCCCTCCCTCGTCCTGCCAGCTCTGCCCACAGGCAAACATCCTCGCTTCCTTCCTGCCCTGTTGTTGCCGGTCGCCCAACTTGCAAGCGCGAGCTTCTGCCGTGCACTCCCTGCTTTTTTGCGAGTGTGTACTTCATTTAGCAGGCGAACCCTGTCCAGAATGGGGGGCGAGCGAACGGGGGGCTTCCGGAGCACGGGGCATTCCCAGCCAGACAGTGCATCCGTGTACACGTCAGCAACGACATTATTGCCGCTGTTGCTGGGTTGTTGCAACGCCATTATAACGCCATTTCGACGACCCCACCTTGACCACCTCTGGCAACTAATTTTTTACACATTTCTCATTTTTCAACCCGCCATTATCCGCTCTTCCTTTGCAGAACGACACGATGCGCCTGCTGTACATGTACCACGCCCAGGATCCGCCGCACGGCTCGGTGCGCCCTGGCACCCTTCCGGATCCGGCCCGCGCCTTCCGCCCCTACCGCCCCATGGTCCTCATGCAGCGCGCCCAGCTGCCGATGCCCTCGCCCACGCACGACGAGCGCGTGCGAGTCCTCGAGCTGCGCAACGAGGATGTGGAGCTGCCCGCCGGCGACCTGCCGCTCTTCTGGTGCAAGATGTTCAAGCTGGAGGACATCAATCGCAAGCACCACCTGATCCGGGTAAGGGAATTCATTCGATTCGCGGCCCCAGATACCCTGTAGCAGGAAGTCCACGAAGGTCGTCACATGCACCTAAACAGCAAAAATGTTTTATTGACTTACATATTGCAAATCTCACAGAGAATCAGACCGATTAATACTTACGGTGTTATGTTGTTTGTTACTCAAACACTCTCTAATCAGACGTAAAAGTACATACAAGTGAAAAACTTAAAAGCCACTATAAATTAAATTTTTTTACCTATCATTGAAACTCTTTAAAATGTCAGCACAGCTTAATTTCTTTTTAATTCAGTCAGTTATGAACGCAACATTTATTTTACAATTATTAAACTGACTTTTCTATGACCTTAGTATATAAATTGGCAATCTGTATAGAGAAAAAGAAAGGAAAAAGCCTAGGTCGGATCTTCGAAGAGTTCCTATAAATATTTTCGCCAGGGTGCAGGACTAAACGATATTAAATACAATGCATAATTAAGGCCAAGTGCAGTGGCGCGTTCTGGCATTCCGCTTTTGTCTGCCAGTCGCTATATTCTGCATTCTGAGTTGCCGTTGTCTCTTGGCCTCGGCATAACCAAATTGAAATATTAAAAATTCATCCCCGTCTCGCGCACCCTATCTTCCCCACAAGGCACATCTCACTAACCGTTGTCTCTCGTCCTCCCCGGTTCATTTTCTTTTCATGGCTGGCAGTACGAGCCGATTTATGATTCATCGTCCAGCGTGCACTACTTGCAGCACATCACCCTGCACGAGTGCCAGGGAGCCCACGCGGAGCTCGAGGAGATGGCACGCGAGCAGGGCCGCCAGTGCCTGGGCGCCCGATCCATCCCGCTGGCGTGCAACGCCATCGTGGCCTCCTGGTCGCGCGGCAGCGAGGTAAGCATAAGCATCCGAGAACGGAATCACAACCTCCGGCCCCGATACCCCAATACCCCGATACCCCGATACCCCGATACCCCTGTGCCCGGAACACCAATACCCTCAACCATTTTCGTCATAACCATAACCATGCAATATTAATTTAACCTTCGCAAATGCTTCCTTTCAAAACGAAAAAAAGCGTCAGAGAAAAAAGTCTACACGGAGTCTCGATTACCCTAGAATATTACTAAAGATTTAAAAAAATCTGAGCCTAAGCTTCATTCTCCAAGGTATTCACTACTACCTACTGATCTAAAAGATAACCCGACTTTAAAAAGCAAAGTATATTTAAAATTTAAACTTATCTCTTACATTTTCGAATTTTCTTCGAGTCCTTAAAGTAAAGAAAATCCCATTACTGACTGTATTCATCTAAGGATCGTTCGTCATAAACATCTTACTCTTAATGTAATGCAAATTAATATGAAATAAATTCATATCTGATGACTGAAGCGTGAGCGGAAGGACTTCTCCTTACTCATTCAGAGAATGCATACTCCCAGATCTTATAGAGCATACCGAAAAAATAAATACCTTGGCCCTATTGGCCCCTGACCTCTCCGGCATGGCTCATGCTTTCGTTTTTCGAGCAGCTCGACGACTCAGGGCATGGTTTTCATAATTTCATCAGAGGAGCGCCATAATGCAGTGGCATGTTATGGCTGCTGTCCGCCCGGGGCGCTCGGCAATGCAATTGAATGGCAATGGACGAGATGGGGAAGGGCGGGGCGCGGGAACGGACGGAGGGCTCCTCCGATGGCTGCATTTAAATTGCACATGGCCATGGCATCCACTTCCGCTCGGCCCGACCCCCAACTTATATATACTCATGTGCGAGTATAAAAACAAACACTCAACATATTCCCCCGTCCCATCTGTATGTCCCTTTTTTCCGCTGTTTTTTGTCATTTTTTTGGACTTCTTTTCGCAGGGATTTACGTATCCACATGAGGCTGGCTACCCGATCGAGTCGCGACAGGCGAAATATTATTTAATGGAGACCCATTACAACAATTTGAAGCCCGACTTTGCCCAATTGCACGCCAGACAAATGGCGGATAATTCGGGTTTGAAAATCTACTTCACGCACGTCCTGCGACCCAACGATGCTGGCATACTGTCAATCGGTAAGTATGCCCCCCCACCCCTCGCAAAACAAAGGGGTTTCCATATGCATATATATAAATTGCAGCTGTGTGGGCCAACGGGTGCGAGTGCGAGGGCAGCTGCTGCCCTTTTGTATATTTTATGCGACAGGGCGGCGAGGAAGGACTTTCCATATATGTGCAACTCATGTCATGCAATTTATGAGATTGCCGAGTGGACTAGAGCGGCCACGGACGGGTGTGGAATGGCAGGTCTAACCGCATTGGTGGGGCTAGTAAAACAAAAGCTTATGACTTTACCCAGCTTGTCCAAATGCGGTTTAGAAGCGCTCGAGTGTGGGTGTTTGTATCTATGTGGATGGGTTGTCTGCAAAAACAGCCATAACAACAAACAAAAGAGATAAATCCTGGGAAGGAGCAACCAGACAGCAATTTAACTACCTTTTATCCACCATGAAAGTTTATATCGTCACAATTTTAATACGAGTACGCCTGTCAGACAATGGAAAGGCTCTACTTTTTTTCAGCCGCTCCAAATTGCTAACAAATAGATTTTAATTTTAAATTTGGCGTTTGCTGGACATAGACATACACGCATCCAAATCAAACAACTCGAAGGACTTGGCATGTGCCTGTAGTCGAAACAATAGCAGAAAGCTGAAACTTTCTAGCCAAGCAACTAAATAATTCAAAAAGCCAAAGGTTCGGTGCTGCCAGTAACAGTTCATTGTGAATAGTTGCAGCGAGGGTTTCTCCCTCACTTTTTAATATAAATTATAATTCGAATAATTATAACTTTATAATAAAAAACCAAAAGTTTAGAATCCTTAAGAATTTTAATGTCAATTGTTAATGATGACTGCGAGTATAATAAGCAATAAATCCCACATATTACAAACTCAAACCATTCTATAAAATGAAGATACATTTATTAACCAATTTCCTTGGCAGTCGTTATCTTTAACGTCCTTGAGATTCCTACGCTTTTGGCTCAATTATCATATTTCCTAGCTTATCCATCAGCAATTTACAGGCACCTCGGCGTATTTCCCTCGTATTTTCCCCACCCAATGCCTAAGCGCTTTTTGAGTACTTCTCAGCCACACTCCGTTGCACCGCCCATCTGAATCCAGCAACGACCCACGTGAACCACCTGAAATTCTTCAGGTACTCAATTTTTTTATATTCATTGTGTGGTTCGTGAGCAGGCAGAGGATAACTAAAATACTAATTTCACTTTAGAATTTATTTCTATTTTTTTCCTGCTGGTCGTGCTGGGTTCTTTCGCCTGTTTGTTTTTGGCATTTTCGGGTGGTTGTGGTGGGTGAAAGGGGGCGTGAGGGCCCTCCCACCGGCCTGTCCCTGCTGTTGTTGCTGCAATTGTTATTTCACTTTTGTTGAGAGTCACGCAAACCAATATAACTTTTCCCCAACCGCACAGAGAGACATGGCCGAAGCGCTAAATAAGAAGGTGGACAGGGGAGAGCGGGGGGCATGGACGGTTGGTAGAACTTCGTCTACTTACATTTCTTCCATCTTTTTTTTGAGTAGGTGTTGCCAAAACTTCCGGAGTAGAACGCTGAAGCACAGCGAAAAACAGAAAGAGAAGTGGATTAATACATCTTGATAGAAAAATACAATTTGGGAAAGCCGAAAACAGAGGAACATTTCGGTTTATTCCGGGGCCGATTTGAGCGGAAGGAGAAGATCCGATTCGGTGGGCTTTAGGGGCGGCAGACGGCATTTGCCATTGAAATATTTAATTGGAATTTAACGCATACCACGCACACAAACACATTTGCAGGGGCAAGTCAATAAATAAAAAATGAGGAAAGCCATAGCGAAAAATAAAACGTTGGCTACAATTTTCTCCTGGTTTGCTATAAATTGAATTACGGAGCGTACGGAATCAGTGGGGGAGGGGGTGAGGAGGGGCTAAAGCCAAAGCTCTCGGGTCCCACACGCATAAGTAGCTGCGAAATTGCTACGTTTCCGGTCTATTTCCGTCCCTCTCTCCGAGTCGTCTGTCTCGCTCACGCTGGCTGGGGCAAAATTTAATTTCAATTTAATTGGTTATTGATATAGCGCCCTGGTGTATGCAGCGAATCTGTGATTAATGTTGCGGCTTGGCGAATTTTTATGGCACCTTGGAGATGGGAGCTCGAAGATGGGGCGAAACAAATGAGGTTGGGACATGTTAAGCCTGCTTGGGGAGTGTAATCTGCAGCTCAAAGCTTATCGAAAAATGAGTGAACATCCATTGATCAGCAGAGGGTAGCAAAAGAGGAAAATTTATGATATGGTTACTACATACGGACACTTCACAGGAATATTCATTAACGAAAAATACAGAACACAAATACTTAAGCCACTTACAATTCATCTATAATTTTAAAGTTAAGTCTGATAAAATAGACTTTCATTAACTTTGATTACTTTTTTTTCAAACATTTTAAAAGCTTTTGAGGGCGTCCTGATATCAACGACAAGCTATGTTTGTACTTCGGCACTAGTAGTCCAAGAAAAGTAAAAGTTCATATAAACACTCAAGTTTATACGTGTCTTTCAATAGAAGTGCTCTCAAATATGCAGTTCATTTAATTCAGCATAAAATGAGATAGAAATACCCGATAAAGTTACTGCCACAGAATTTATTTGACCCAAAAATGCTTTTTCCAAATGTGATTACGGGGCCAAGTTTTAGTCAGCAATTGTGGTGTCGAAATATACAAATATATTGCTGATATATGTGTTGCCCATGGACGCTAATCAAATTGTTTTGCCTGCCAGGCGGGAGTCTCTGTTTTTGGGACATAAAGTGAGTGAGATGACGCTTTGACACAAATTGCCATTTAAAATAATTAGAAAAGTTGCAATCGGACATTTTTGCATTCTGCCATTTGCCGTGTGCTGGCTGTCAACATGCAACTGCCGAAACCCCTCCCCGCCGACTCCAAGCCCTGGATGGCAGCGTTAAATATCGATTTGGAAAATATGTGTAGTTATGAATTGCGAGCGAGCTTGTCCCCGCCGCGCTTTGGGCCAAATCAAATAGAAATAGAGCCAATCCCCGTCCGTCCTTCGGCCATGCCAGTGAATTTCGTCATGCTTCGCATGGCCAATATTGAATTTTGATTTAATGAATGGAAATTTGCAGAGACGCAATGCGAGGAATAGAGACAGAAATGGAATTGAAATGAATCCGAACGAATTCGAAACTCTGATGGCCAGCCATTTCACAGCGAGAGCTCTCTGTGCGCTTTGATAATATTCAAATGGACTGATCGAATTGAAAGTTAATGGAAATCAATTAAAGGATGCCCGCAAAACTTTTACCGACTCTCGTCAAAGTGTCTCCAGAAGACGATAAAACTTCTTAAATGAGAGCTTATCGTTTGGGGGAGCTCGCATGAATCGTAATTTTCAATTAAATTGATGACAGAGAATTTTAGTATCATAAAGTCCTGCCGAGCTCGCCCCCTCCTCCTCGCATGGTAGATTGATTGATTTTGTTCGCGTGACATTTTGTAAAATGACCAAAAAGTAAGAGCCCGGGAACGTCGAGGTGGTCGAGCTCAGTGGAAACTTTTTAAAGCCATCACGGCATAGTTAAACAATTTTTTGGTAATTGAATATTGATTCCCTGCTACATGACAAAGCCAAAACCCATTCGGTGGCCACTATGAAAATTAATAGAAATAATCTTCCCAACAAATATGCAGAGCAAATTTACATACATTCAAATGTATAGATATACACATATAGTTATGGATGTGGGTTGGCGGGCGTAAAATTCAATTCATTACGTAATATTCTGGCCGTTGAGGTTGTTAAATTGCAAAAAGGAAAGCACATCAGCGAGCCAAATGGATATTTTATGCAAAAGGTTTTAAAGTTAATATTTTTACGTAGGTTCAATGGAATTAAAGAGGATGAGCCGGAGCGGAAAAAGTAGCAGAATGAATGTAGGTCAGAGGTATGGGGAAGTGGAAAGTTGTAAAAAAATGGGAAACGCAATCAAAAATAATTAATGCGATTGGAAACTAATCTTAAATTGGAATATTTTATATTTAAATTGGCTTTCCTTGTGCACGCAATTGATCAAATTTCGATTAGAAAATATTTTTAAAATATAAAGTAAAATGTAAGGAAGAGACTTAGGTCGAGATGTGTCCATTCAAATAGTAAAAAGTTTCAGCTGATAGGAGATTGTTGTAATCAAGTTGTAAGGATAAAGGATTTAAACAATATTTAAGCTCAGATTTACGAGGCTGACACAGTAAGAGAATAACGCAACACCCAAAAATGGAAATCAATTGCCGGCTGAATTCAGAATTGGGCTCCTCCAGCAATGCCAAGTATTTCCCGCGAGTATTTTGATTGGCATACTATCACCCCAATCCCCCCAGCCCGCTGGCTCCCACGCACAACAATTGAAATGCCAAACAGCCGAGTAGCAGCCGGGAGAAGAGCGGCAAATTTATATGTAGCACATGAATTTCAAATATTTTTTCAGCTTGGCAGGCGACATGCGGCCCTAATTGAGTGTGGGGAGCATCGGGGAAATGGCCCGGGGGAGCCAAGGTCCTGTGTATGAACAATATTCCACAACATTTAACTAATTGAACCAACGAGGGGCAAACATTGCGCCCCAAAAATTGAAAAATACTAAATTTGATTTGTGAAGAATTTCTTGAAAAGATGGAAGGCCCCTAATTGATGTGTGGGTGGGACGGTGAGAGCCGACTGCATCGACAAAGTTGTTGAAACATCAAAAGCAGCAATTAAAATGTAATTACACGTTCTGCGACAAATCGAATTAAAAAATCAGCGTTCAAAGTTAAATAGAGTGTCGAGTGCAGGCGGGCGGTTGTGGGCGCGGAGACACACTGATGAGCGATGATAACGAGGTTGGGGTTTTCACATTCCGTGCTTTCGGGAGGGACCGCCGTTAACCATGACAGCTTTTAGCAGAGCTCCTCACTCGAACCCCGGCGAACCGTTAATTAAAAGCACCGAAACGTTTTTGAAACCAACTGAATTTCGCTCTCCGCAGGAATGGACCCCAACTGGCGACACATCATCCCGCCGGGCCAGAAGCGGGTCGTATCCGAGGGCCAGTGCATCGAGGACTGCACCGGCTACGCCTTCCCCCAGCAGGGCATCAACATATTCGCGGTGATGATGCGCACCCACCAGATCGGCAAGGAGGTTAAGCTGCGCCAGGTGAGTGCCCTTGGATACTGTACTTAAAGTGCAATGCTAATGAGCTAACCTCTGCTCCTAACCCCGTTTCCAGATTCGACAAACCGAGGAGCTGCCGCCAATTGCACACGACAGCAATATAGATGTTGCCTATCAGGACTTTCGACGTTTGCCACAATCGGTGCATTCCATGCCCGGGGATAGACTCATCGCCGAATGCATTTATGACAGTTCGTCACGAAAGGCAATTACCCTGGGTAAGTGCTCGGGGAGTAAATATACGTATATATGTGCCCAGTGTGGTACTGCACAGAAGAAGGCGCACCCCGACCCAAGCAGCCATTAAGATTGCACAAAATTCAGTAAATTGTAAAAGGCGAGGACGAAGCCTGCAGAGCAGTCCCAACATTGTCGTGAGCGAAAATGTTCTATGAAATTGCCGATGGCGCTGGGGCGTAAACAGGGGGGGTTGTGTAAACAGGCAGCGGCAACGGTGAGCAATCGTCGTTATGACACATTTAAATCAGCCAAACGATATGCGACAGGCGGCGGTCTGAGGAGCAGGAGACCGTTGCACACGAAGGCCCAAGACAAAGGCGACGGCCACTCTTTGGCAGAGGAGGAGCAGGTGGATCCTGCCGGCGAAGACAGAGCAGCCACGTCATTGTAAAATACATAAACCGAGACAGGGAAACATTTCACTTAGCTCAGGGAAGGGGAGACAGGTGCTAGGGCGGGTGCAGTGGGTGAGGGCGTGAGTGTGAGTGCATTGGGGGCGTATCCCTGCTCTGCTCCTGTTGTGACAGCTGCTCAGGACTCCAACGAAATGGACAATGCGGTACAATGGCGTAGTGGAGTCTGGATAGAGGTTGTTATTAATGAGATTGGAATAGTGGAAGATGGCAAAATGTGGAGCTGACACAACAGACAACGATAATGGAAAGAACTGATTTTGAAGGATGGAGAACTGGATAGTGAACCAACTGAAATTCAAATCGATGAGAACGAACAAATGCTTAGCAGCAATACTTATTTGTTTGGCTAGTTTAAAATTGTAAATGTGTATGAAAAGTAAAAACAAAGCTAAAAAAGTCCTTGTTTCTGTTTATTAAAAGTTTTGCAATTACAATATGTTATAAGTTTTAGTCTTACAAAGTTCATGACTGTGTCGCCAGAACCAACCATTCCACTACAGTCCCATTTTTTTCTCCGTGAAGTGGTAGAAAAAAGCACCTAACGTAAATTTGACTTTCTTGCTTGCTTGCACAAATTCAAACACAAACTACACAATTCAACCGGCGAGAAAGAAAGAAATGGGGGAGTGGGGGTTTGCGAGGCGAGTGACAAGTCTCAATAGAGACACACGGATTCTTAATAGACAATCGTAACGATGTTGCACCGTACAGAATGGAACAGAACAAGACAGATCCGTAGACAGTGAGCAAGTCAGTGAGGCGTGCGCCCGGAAAAATAAAGCGGCACCCGACTGAAACTCAAATAATGCCCGTGAAGGCAGCAAATGGTGGCCGCTTCTGTTCCCGGCCATCAGCATCAGCGCTGTCTCCATTTTGCAATATTATTATGATGGCGCCTTGGCTGTTTTACTGGGCTGCCAACTGCAGCGGCCGCTTAATTTTGTCCTTTGTTGCGAGCCAGCCAAGCCGGCTTGAGCCGGAGGACGAGGACCAGGGCCAGGACGAAGTCTTACCTGGCCAGCCAGCCAGGAAATTGTCCCCCATTTTTTGCATTCTACCGGGCTGGGCATGGGCATGGGCATGGGCTCGGGGAAAGCCTGCTTTTGTTTTTCACAGCTGCATTTCTTATGCATTTCGTCTGATTCCCTGTTCTCCCTCCTTTCGCACAGGTGGACTTACCATGAAGGAAGAAAGCTGCACGGTGCTGACACTCTACTATCCACGCCAGAAGAAGCTGACAACGTGTCACTCACTGCCGAGTCTGCCCACAGTGTTGCACTCGCTTGGCATCGAGCAACTGGCAACGTAAGTACTTCATTTTCCCCTCCGCCCCATCAAAGTTGCATGGATAGTTCTGGGTGGGCGCACTCGGGATCCGATGCCGATCCGGGGCTAATGAAAATTGACACATTCCAAATAAGAATATGTATCATGGAGAGCATGAATTTCAAAGGGAAATGGAATTCATTATGCCGAGGGTCTATCGAGCGAGATCGAATGCCGTAAGTGGCTAACAGAGGTATCAATAAGTACTTTAAAGGAATATTATTACAGTTTCGCTCGTGTGCTTTTAAAAAGATATTATCATGTGCACTAGCAAATAATTAATCGCCGAAGTAGTTTAATCCCTGAAAGATAGCACCATACTCCTCCCATCAATTAACTCGCTATTCACATTCAATTTGGATCCATTGTAGCTTCTCTTGTCCTCTTTACCTCTTCACCTCTTCCTCGTCCTGTACTCTTCATTCCGCCCACTCGACGATGTCGGGACTCGGCTTGTGTATAAGGAAATTCGGTTTATTCCTCTGTTGACTAAAGTAATTGGTGATTTAATGATGTTGTTGCATAACCAAATCACCTAACGAACTCGCAGTGGCAGCCAAAGAGAGCGACAGGATGGGGAGTAGTGGGTGGACAAGAGGTCGGGTCCTCGTTGCCGTACTCGGGTATTCTCAATTCTGAAGTATTTGCCTAACAAACAATCGGAAAATGAACTGAGCACTGCACCCAGCTCTGCTCTAATTGAGAATTGTGAATGTGGAAAAATAAATTACGAGACAGCAGCAACCCACGACCTCGCTGGAGAGACCTCGCTTTTATTTAGAAAATATTGATTTCTATTACCGTCAAGTGCTAAATAAACAGCAAACAGGACCCGTCCTGCCACCCAGCCTCTCAACCAGCCATCACTCAGCCGTCATTCAGGGTCCATTCAGGGTCCTTTAACCACCACCCCGCACTTGACTCTTCGATGGCTTCGGTGGTGCGGCCCCGTCGGTCTAGTGTAAATCAGCACGAGCCCATAAATATTGTATTAAAGCGTGCGCTGAAAATTAGTCGAAATTAAGCCAGAGTCAAGGCAAGGACGAGGCACGCCCTATTAATCACTTCGTATTGACACTGGCCAGGTCCGAGTCGAATCAAGCCAAATCAAAGATAATTTTCTTCGGTCTGCCGTAGCTCTCCACCGCAAATCAAAGTAAACGGCATAAATGGATTACGGTTAGTCTGGGCAAAAAGGTAAGGAGCGGAAAACATGGCCACGTAAATGAGTTACCAACGAGGAAGGGGCAGCTGAGGCTGCGATTACATTAAGATGAAAGGCGACGGTTGAAAGTGTTAGTTAGGTATTTGCGGCTTGATTGGTTTTGGACAAGATGGAAATGAAGGAATCCCAACCGCTGCCTTTGAAAAGGGGCAAGCAGAGGTCTTTGAAACATCCAATAAATTAAAAACCGCCGGATCCTATCATATTGCAACGCATTTCATGCCCCTAAGCCCGGACAATCGAAGCGGGCAAACACAAACCCATCATCTACTGGCTTTGTCTGCCTACAACTTTTTGTTGTAAGTGATTGTGGAGCGGAGGCCCAGGGCGCTTGCATTGGCTTTTTGTCCAGACAATGTCCACTTCATGGACTCATGGACTCATGGACCCCAAACACCGTCCTCCCATCCACCCGACGACATCTGAACTGAACTGCGTGTACCCGAAATCGACATGAATTGATAAAGTCATTTGCAATTGTCTGTCGTTATGGGACTGCCACAGCCGGAATCGGGAGGAGACGGGTTCAGGCCTTGTTTCGGGCCATCTCCGCTCGTGTTATTGTTGCCGTTGTTGTTTCACGCGCTTGTTGTTGTTTGTTTAATACATTGCCCGCCCCGCATTGTCGCTGTTCTTGCTATTGTTGTCGGTCAGTTATTATGGCCACTGCAATTTTGTAGCGCTTAATGTCCGGCTACGGGTCTGAGGTCTGAGCCCCTTTTCCGGGCCGGATCCGGGCTGAGTCTGGGTGGCTCCAGGGCCCGGGCTCCTGCAACCGAAAGTGCGAATGCGATATGCGGATTAAAATTCATAATGAAAACCCGAACGACAGCAAACGAACGAATTCAGTAGGTTGGGGACTGGAAGTGATGGAAATTCAACAGACCCAACTTTCAATGGGAGGTGGGGCGAGCCGAGGACTGCGGCTCCTATTTGTTCTATGTCTAGATCGCCCGCAGGTACCGCATGTTGTGCGCTTCAGGTTTAATTAAACAATGATAGTATACGAACACAACCGAAACAATAACATAGTTTTACTCCTGGAAAGGGAGCGCGTATATGTGGTTCAATAATAGAGTTGCCTGTGTGAACTGAAAACTTGTCAATTCTGTTCAATTTTAGGGTAACTCAACTAGCAAATTTAAAATTTCGCAAAAACTCTATCAAATAAGATTACATTAGGGTCCGCTTTCTCCTTGTTATGGTAGGCTAACAGTATGTTGTAAACTTTAAATTTACGTACGATTTCTCAGCTTAAGACTTTTTATAAGTTCACAATGACTGCGAGAAAAGGGAACCAAATATAATAACTCTTTTATCAACACATTAACATAAACGAAGTGTTTGGCCCATTTAACGGTTCTACTCATTAAATTATACTCAGCATTCTGCTACAACTACACTTCAGTAAATTGATGGTTTTTATCTTCTGGTTCACACAACACTGGCTGTATACAACCGGTGGCTCGTTCAGATTTGGCATGCCACGCTGAATGATAAGCTAATGATGCACACAGGTCATAGCCAGCAGCATCGGGCGACCAAATTGAGGCTCAATTGGTCTGCAACTAATGTAATTATAAGCCACTTGCAAATGCCAGCCGGTATCCTCCCAATCAGACGCTCCCCTCGCCCCTCCCCTCACCACCCGACTCTGACCCGGGATGCTTATTGTGGTTGAAATTCAATTTAACTTGATACGCACAGATTTTCGACGAGTGTATCAAAGGGGTTTCCAAAATTGTTTGCAGTTCAACTGTGGCCCAATTGACCAACACACAGACACACTCAGTCAGAGCGAGATGCGACACAATAACGAAAGTGGTGATGATGGACCCGGCCGGGGGGGGTGGATATAGGGGAGAATTATGGGCGCCCATCAGAAGGCAGGACCACGTTGTCGTCGTTGTCGTTGTCGTCGTCATCATGCAAAACTCATTGAAGTCGTTAGCGAGCGTCGGGGCCCAAGGACATAAAGCACACAATGCGTCCGAAAAGGGGTGGCGAATGGGGGTTGGTAGGGATGTGTGCGGGGGTGCAGTAGCAGGCAACAGGACATCGGCTGGCTGGGACCTGCAACGCAGCACAGTGAGAAACGATTCTAGAATAGTTGGCAAAGAAGTTACAACTGTGACGTTCCCTCAATTCAGGTCGTATGAATAATAACATTCTATCTTTTGTGTTTTCTTGTGACTAGGTTGTCCTGATAGAAACGGAGCTTGCTTGTTTCATTAGTCCTGCATCTAATCACCGATAATTGCGATTAGGGATAGGGCAACTTTAAAATTTTAATTGCCAAAAGATAGGATCATTTTTTTCACTTTATAATATAATATTTTAGGATTACTTACTTAATACGTTTTCTTTCGGTGGACCTGCGGAATCGCAGAGCTTCATTGATCATGCGCCCAATCGCTACCTCCTCACCGCCACATACTCGCACACGGTTCATTCCCTTTCACGAGTCCTTTGGCCAGCGCCTGATTCCTGAATCGCTCCGATGGCCGGGCCGATTGCCCCGTTATTGGCTTAATTTACGTTTTACGTTTTGGGGTTTTGTTGCCTGATTTTTCCTTGCGGCCCGACGACCATTTCGGGTGCGCTTTTTCGAGCGCCAAACGAAACGAACGCGTCGGAAAAAAGGGAAAACCAGAAAAAATAATGTGATAGTGGTTTTTACAATTTACGCACTTGCCATGGCCACTGAAATTAATTTTAATTGTACGTGCGTTTGTATCTGCCCCGCCACTGGCCTGGATCTGGTGCCGGCATTAAAATCAAAGTAATTATTCAAGTTGTGTGCATTTCCACTCCCGTTCTCTGTGTCCTCTGTTGTTTTCCCTGCCCACCCGCCTGCCTTTGTTTATTGGCGTTTTCTGTTTGTTGAGCTACGCAAATTGGCTTCATTTTATAGTGCTTGCCGTTGGGTCGCAGCTTTCGTTAATTGTTTGGGGCTGAGTGATATAGATATCCTCTTTGTGCCCAGTTTCCTCTTCCCAAAAGGGAGCCTCATTAAGGCTCATGATATCCTTTATTACTTTATGACTTCTCCTTCGCGGCTATGCCTTCATCTTTGCATATCAGATGACTTGGCTGCACACACGGAATTTTTCGGCTTTACGGCTCCCTTCGCTTTGTTATCGATACTCCTTGCGTGGCTCATCGCAATTATCCAGCGAGGCGTTTCCTTCGCAGCGCAGCCCCATCTTGTTAAGTTTATACTTTTAAGAGGCGTAAATATCAAGGCCAAATCTGGTTGATGTTGGAAAACGGCTTTAAAACTTTATTATGCTTTCTTTGATTTAATTCATCAAAAAGGCTAATTATTTTGTGCTGAATATGGTTATTTAATTATTGAATTTCTCTGTTTTTTGCAATAAAAAGCCAGCCATATGGCTTGCCAATTCAGTAAACCGTTAGTATTGGTATCAAGTGCTTTATACCTAATTAAATAATATTCCAATGTTCAGTGGAGTGTTATCAAAATTAAACCGAATATGCATTTTTAAACTTCCAATAAGCTCACCCACCCCCACTGGACAGGCCATATTTTGACCAATCGATGCCAAAATACAAAAAATTGATTTTATTAAAATCATTAAAAAAATATTAATATTGATATTTTGCACTAGCTATGATTCACTGTAATCGTGGTTAGTGTATTTATGTTCTTTTGTGGGTTTTTAACAGCCAGATTGATCTTAAATCCATTTTGCTCCCCCCGACCCTGTCCATTTTAGTTTTCATTTGTCATCAAGAACGGTCATTCGGTCGTTATGCCAATTGCAATTGCATTCGGGTTCAAAATTGAATTCTGCCCCCATGCGAACAGGAGGTTATAAATGCTCATGGACATACACTTGGATTCCACAAGAGCCACTGTACCACGCCCCCTCCGCCTCCTTTGCGGAATTGCGCCGTCGTCATAACGCTACATAAATAAACCCATTGCAAAGCGCATTGCAGTTGGAACCCGAAGTGGAATGGATGTGCATGCGGATTGGCACAAGAAGTGCAGCAGGAGCTGGAGCTGCTGCTGGAATCCATGACCATGGCCTAGAGCTGGTTCCGCTCGAAATGCATTTCAGGCTGGCATTGTGATGTGCCATTGGATTTTATAATCAACAATGCCAAACCAGTGACTCCCCAACTCCCAATCCCACTCAGAGCCCGGCATCCTTTGTCCTGCCGAATGTTGCTGCTGGCTAGTTGGCTGGATTCCTGTTGCTGCTGGGCCATCATTTTAATTATACTGAGTGCCAATGAAGTCAATGGCGATAAGGCTAAAACGCCGACGATTGATGCCGCACAGCGGGGCGTTCGAGTGGTGAGTGGGGGCGGGGCTACATCCTCTCTAGGATGTTATCCCGTTTTTACATTACCGACATCTGTGGGAGTTTCCACTGCATTTATATTTATTGTATGTGTGTGGGAGGTCACGGCAGCTTCGGTTACGGTCATGCAGGCCGGATATATTAGCAAGCGAACCTTGCACCCCGCCCTCAACTTCCCCCGACACCCATTCAATGAACCGCAAAACACCAAATGTAAAAGGGAGATGCACTGCAGATACACAGGGAGAAAAGTGCCTCGCCCAGCACGAACATCTTCAACTTGCATGAATGCAGGACTTTACATGTAGGAAATATTATGCAAGCACAAGATGCATGATACACTAAAAACTAAGTTCAAAGAAACACTCCGACTAGCAAATATAAATACCATATACATCACTTCAGGCCTCATAAGTTTAAATCTATTGCCAAAATAGCACTGCCGATTTGTTCGAGTGCACTGCACTGCCGCAAAACAGATGGACAGGGAAACGGCCGAGCCATATATTATTTTATATTATTATTATTGCGGGACGGAGGACATGGATCCGGGCCGCACGGACATGGACATGCGGGCCGACTCGCACAAGTGGCCAGCGCCATTAGAGGAGGCTGGCGGGAGGGGGGTTTTGCAATCAATCCGCAGACATTAATATTTTTCGTGTTTCCAACCGCAAATTGTTGCGGCTGTTGCAGCGGCACTTCAACCCCCTCCCCCCTGGTTTGCTCGCCGCAGGAGTCAACCCCCTGCCACCCCCGGCACCTTTCTCCATTCGGAGAGGACTATCGCAGACAACCCCCGATGCGGATTGAGTGGAATCATAAATTAATTAAAAGAGATTTGTTTGCGGCTTGCAAAGGATTCTGCCAGCCGCCAAAAACAACTCGCAGGATAGCAAGAAGAAAATGTGCGTTGCTCGCTCTGTCTCCCTTCCGCTGGCTATGTGTGTGGGCTCTATGAAATTAAAGCAACATTTTTCGTAATGCCCGGCAAAGAACAAAATTAATTAGCCTAATTGTAAGGGCGGGCGGACATGTCGAGGGGCAGACAGCTCTGAGCCAACCAAACCAAACCAAACGAAACGAAGCGAAATGAATGAATGGAGGGAATGAATGAGATGAGATGAATATATAGCAGGAATTTATATTGCACAACATCCTGACCAGTGGTGTAGCGAACAGAAGGGGTGAAGCGATGATACGGGCTTTCTTCAACAGGGAATTAAATAATAAATCCATTAAGAGCCAACTCTTCTAGGAATTCTTTTCAGCGAGTACAAAGCCGGAAATGATAAGACAATTACAAAATATGCTGCTGAAAATAATCTTTTTTCCAAAATATAAGCATGTATAAGAAATACAATTAAATAAGTTTATTAGTAGAAATTGGATTTTAACATTTTAATTGATTTATTTTGTTAGATTCTTTCCACTCGTTTTTTTCATAGTTAAAGATTGATAATAGGCTAACAAATAAATGATAATCCCAATATCTATTATATGGAAGATGAAGATTGACAAAAGGCTAAATACAATCCTTTTTTTGCCCTTCTTTAAACTACTTTACCTTTGTGACTTTCACTTTACTACTACTTATCAATGTTACATAAAAGGGTTCTTCTGCTTCATTTATCAATGTGTTCAATTCGCTCTCTGAGCTTTCTAAGGGTCTGTACCTTTTGTAAAATCGGAGCAATCTCACGGCAACTAATGACAATAAATCAGTTCAAGTCTGAGTCTAAAAAAGCCACTTCGAAGCCTTTGAAATACCATGATAAATAGGGAATCCTAAGTAAAAACAGAAATCAAATTAAACAGCCAAATTATACATATTTGTTATGGGAGAAAGACCCGGAGAAGCAGGATTGACGCAATTGAATAATCAGCAAACAAACGGAGCCACAGAAATGACTTTCCTGAGCCAATCCATTAGTCATCTCCCTTGGCTCTTCTAGTTGGGGGTTTCCAACCCCGGACTACGCCACTGATTGCCTGGCGCTGAGGTTTTACACTTTTGGCCCATTTGTTAGGTTTTTCTTCCCCTCGAGGTCTCTGCCCCGGTTCGTGTGCGGTTTTTATTTCGCTTTGGCAGACCGAAATTGTAACAACGTATTTGACGCGTCACAAATGAAAATCTAAAAGATTAATTAGCTCAAGTTTTTGTTCAGCGCGCGCCTTGCCCGACGAAAATCCGAGCGCAAATCTGCCAGGAATTACCGAGAGCAGGGAATCCTTCAGCCGGGGATCAGGACCACCCTCCCGCCTTCTCGATTCTGGGGTAAAAGTTGAAAATCTGCTGGCAAAGCGCCTTTTCGGGGTGGCAGACTTCTTCGGGACCCATGCCCATCGCACTTCGTTTTGCGAGTGTAATAAATTTTAAGTCCTAATCAAAGTTGACAATAATAATAAAGTTAATAATGTTATTTAGCGTCCTCGCCCTCTAACGCTCTCGTATCTCCGTCTTATCTTGCAGCGACTCGAACCCCGTGCTTATATCATCGCCACCCGAATTGGCCGGGATGACACTGGAGGCACGTCTGATATCCTACGACTGGGAAAATCAATTTGGCGAATTCCAGGAGGCCACACGCAAGGGCAGCTTCAAGCCCATCTGCTGGGGAGCCAAGAATCATGTGGTGCCGGTAAGTTAAAGCCAGACTTTTCGATTTATGCCCGACGATAGCGGGCGGAGCTTCAGAGCAGCGATAGCCCGAAGATGGAGTGCTCCACTTTTCCAGCAGCTAGATGGGGAATCTCCCTGTCCGCTCTGTCACAGTTGAAATCACATTAACCCTTTTTATCTATCTGGGCATCTCAATCTCGTCCTTCTTACTTCGCTCGTTCGCCCTAATCGCAGTGAACATTTCGCTCGCCCTGCTGCTTTACATCCATCAGCTTAATCAGCTAAATTGCTAGACAATATCTGGGATAATTTTTCTTGCTGCCATTTGATGGCCCCACCCCCACCTCCACCCCCACCCACACACACAGCAGCAGGACGCAGACAAGTGCTCATTTATTCATCGTGCAGGGAGGTGCAGCAGGGGAGTTAAAGCAGAAAAGACATTAGGGCCAGCCCACATCCCCACACCCCACATCCCCCATCCATCGGTTGGGGCAAAATGCGGGTAATGTCTACCGGAAACCGCACGTTATAAAGTGCAATCAATTGCATTGCGGCCATGGGCAGCGGCGTTCGTTCGAGTTTGTTAGGCGCCACTTTACGGCAGTCTGGAGCGTAGAGTGCAGAGTGGATAGTGGATAGTGGGTTTCCCTTTGGCTCGGCTGAGTCACATATATCAGGCCAACACACGTACGACTTCGACAACGATCATTCTAATGGGTCACAGTGAAGCGAGCCGGGAACAGGGCCAAGCCGGAGGACGATTCCCAGCCAGCTGGCTCTAATTCACGTCCAAAATGGTTTAGACCGACTGACTGAATGCTCCCATATGAGCATGATTCTCTCGCATTCTCTTTCTCCGCTTTTCTGGCGCTGCCTTAAATACTTTGCACTGTGGAAATTGTGGGAAATTGCTTAAGTTGGAAATTGTTGCCATTTTTATGCCACTGACTTGGCCTGGCGTTCACTTTGTGTTTTTCGCCTGTGGCTCTGACTTCGACTGTGGCTCTCGAGCAAAATTATCAACGCTTGAATTGCCATCGATTTTCCGTGCTATTGCGTTAAATGTTGTTGGCCGTTTCAGCTCGGTTCAGTTAAGTCTCTGCCACTTTTTTGCAGCTGTCCTTTAGTCAATAATTCATTGAAGAACTCACCCGGAGGCATCTCCCGGATCTCCCGCCCTCTGGCCACCCACTTGACGGACAGGCCCATCGAATTTGTAAAAACCCTTGGAGCGCCCAAATTAGCAGAAGAGCGAACAAAAAATCCCATAGTTCTGCGTGGGTGTGTGTGGGCAAAAGGTGAACGGCAGTTAAATGTAGCGGAAAATATACAGCGGCAAAAAGGTGACAAAGGAGCAGAAGAAGTCTGTGATTAGTTTTCACAAAGCTCTCAGATCCCGGGGTTCGGTGAGTCGGAAGGCCTAGTTCCTGGTCACAAAAAGATCTCAAGCTGACAAGCCGATGGGGCTCAGTGAGCAATGGGGTTGGGATTCAGCTCAACGAATTCCGGAGGCCCAACCAACTGAGAAATGCCCTGAAAACTGATTGATTGATATAAAGTTATGACCGAGGCCGAGCACCGTACAGCGCAATAAAGACTTTAGAACCAACTCCCTTATAAGCCCTCATTGTAGGTCAACTTAATTAGCATAATATAAAATATGGTAGCACACTTTTTTGGGCCTGCTTTGGCTATCAAAGCCGGCAAAGCGCAGCCCCAAAAAAGGCAAAAGCAGAGCAGAGAACCTAATTAGCATGTCAATCTCTGCACACAGACACGGGAAAATCTATGGCCTAGCTTTGGGACAGCCAGAAAATTAAGGCTAGCATGGAAAAAGAGCGAGCCATTAAAGCCCCAAATTTATGCATAAAACAAAATTGCACATTTTATGCTGTTCAACCTGAATGGCCATGGAAACAACGGCGGTGGCACAAACAAACACACATTCCTTTTCAATTAAAATGTCTGTCAGTGGCAACAAGGCGAACTCTTCTCAAGCCCACACCTGGATACGTCTGTCGAGCGCCCGTTCGCTCCTATGAAATTCCACGCCGCTTTTTTTATTTTCTGTGATCGCCCCCAAAACGGTTCACAAAATGCCTTTTCAAAAATTCAACAACCTACAACGAGGTCTGCCGTCCTCATCGTCGTGGCCGTCGCGCGATTTGCATAATATTATTAGTAAACACTCGTTATGAAGTCAGTCACGCCCACCGACCGCCGATGCCCGCCCCACACAAATGCAGACATTCGCTAGATTTAGATTTTCGACTGGGCATAAAATATTTGACCGCAGCACAAGTCCCTGGATCTCCCCTCCACCACTCGCACCTATTTATAAACACAAATTTATTCAGCGTAATTAAAACACAAAATTTCGCCAACGAATTCACTGGGGACTCCTGGAGTAAACACCGTGTGGGCGTGGGAAGAGTGAATGTTAAACCTGCTCTGAAGCTCCATTGTTTGGCAATTGTACCAGGATTTTACTTAAGCTTGGGTGCTATTTACCCTGTCGCTGTTCGTACATCTGTTTTGAAAATGTTTGGTTGAAACTGTTTCCGTGCGATCTTGATTAGAATTTATGTTTTATTCTTTTACTAATCGTATTACTTAAATTTTCTTAACAATATTTTAAATTTAAAAATGCTTTGGCTAGCTGAAGGCATCCATTTTTTTTAATCGTTACGTGAGATTTTCTAAGGACAGAGAGTTGTAACTTAAATTTTATTTATTTTAAAATTAAAATGTATAAAATAATAGCACCCTAACTGATGGTTTTTCTTATTCGTCTTGGAAAGAGTATCACGCAGACCTCGTCCCCGGCTTTCGTCCTTTCCCGCTTGTGTTGCACTGTCAACGACGGCATAAATAAGCTTTTCAATTTCCTCGCTCGCTCCGTCTCTAAAGGACAAAATCCGAAAAAGCGTTGGGAAAAGAGAATAATTTAATTAATGTCGTAATTTATTATATACAGATCCAGAGCCCAACCGCTAATGTTTGCCATTTCCGCTCTTTTTATCGCCCACAGGGCTCCGAGTTCCTCGAGGGCTACAGCATAAATGTGACCAAGACCTACAAGAAGCACCGCCGGTGCAAGCCAAAGCGCCCCTTGGCCCCGCCCACCGAGCGAACCGCTCCGCCGCCCGCCTCTGACCTCAGCGAGCTGCCGGTGCTCCACGAGCTGGACAACAACAACATCATCGAGGGAGCGGCGCGGAGCAGTCGCAGCTCGGCGACCGACGTCCACGGGCTGAGCCGCGGGAGCGGGCGCCAGTTCATCAGCTGCCTGCTCTGGCTGGGCGCCTCGTCCTGGTGGCTCCTCCTGATGCTCAGGACGTGAGGGAATTGAAGTGGACCCGGCGGCAGACAGCGCCACCAGAAGCAGCAGCAGCAGCGGCAACAGCAGCAGCGGGAAACACAGGCACCACCGTCTCAATACTCTTAACTAACCATACAGCTACAGAACAGATGGAAAATCAGTGAAAAACAAAAATAGAGTACTGAAATAGCGAACGCAACTCAACTACAGCTCTCTAACTACAAATGACATCTCTTAATCCTACTACAGATACAAATAGAAGCAGAATGAAAATGCGCAAAAGAGGACAGCATGAAAAATTCATAATAAGCTAGCGTATAACAGCTTTCCCCGTCGCCGTCCCCTCCCCCTCCCCCACCATCGTACACCTGCTGGTCCCTAACGCCCATTTATTTAAGCTCCTCCCTCCACAGTTTTGTTGATTTTGTTCTAGAGTTTTAGTAAATTATTAATGATTTTTTTAAGTAGTCTAAGCTGAAAAAAAATACAAACAAAAAAAAAAAAAAAGAACAAGCAAAACAATGTCGAGAAAAAACCGAAAAGCAATAATTAGTTGTTGTTGTCGTTATTAAATATACAAAATGCGAAAATGTAAAAGATACAGATATTATAGATATACACCATGACTACATAGATATAGAGCAGTCATTCCTTCTACCATAACGGATATAAACCATACACCTATATTTAGATATCTATGTATACATATAGGGTCTGACTTATGTAAAGCTTGAGCGTCTGATGGGTTTTGTTGGGCATTGCAAGAAACAATCGTAGAAGGGAAATGGCATCAAGTGGCAAGTAGAGGAACGCGTATCAGGCCCTTAATCCCTCCCCAGTTAAGTTTAGTCCGAGCAACTAAGTGGAACTAAGTTCGAGCGAAAAAATCATAAATACATCACACAAACACACCACAAGCATGCATAAACTTTATACGTCCATTTAAAAAGCGAATCGAGGGAGTAAGATACGAAAGAAAAGGGATTTAGTTTAACGTAATTATTATAAAAGACTTGGATGAATTAACCCTGATTTGCAAAAGACTACGAAAGGAAATGCATTGATGGCAAAAGCGATAACTAAGACTCGATTTCCATGGATTATATTATGAGAATCATGTCCTTACACAGTTTATAAATATTTTAGGCTGATTTAAAAGCAGATTGCACTTAGGGTAAAGATAAATAGGAAGGAGCATTTTTATCGCCAACAATGAAATCAAACTGCAGCTTTGAAAAATATTTTTTTTCTTTTTTATGCTGACGACACAACACTCGCGCTTTGATCCTAATTTTCATTCAGTTACCTAATGCAAATCTACCTGCTCTTTCAAATACAAAACGAAATTAAGGAAAAGAAGCATAAATATTCTATACACTCAAAGTGTTGCCTCCTCTCTTTCTTACTCGCTGTCGTTCTACTAATATCTCTACGTTTAAACACGATAGGCTATAACTTTTCTAGACCTAAGTTGTAAATATACTCCAACGGAAGGAGAACGGGAAACTAAATGCGGAATTGCAAGCCAGGAAGGACGGAAAGGCGGAGTTGAAGCATTATACAGGGTGTGTGATTAGGTACGGCTCTCGATCAGCTCTAGGCGTAGGATTGGATGTCTCACTAGGCTCTATAAATTTGGATACAGTTAGAAAGTTAGAGGACATTTAGCAATGTACGACGGCGCCGCCAAGATCTGCTCGAAGTAGTAAAAATATACCATATACATACGACATAAATATAAAGTAAATTTATATATACACATACGATAACTATACTATAAAGTCTATATATACAATACCATACATCTATAAGTAGTTACGTGGTTCGTAGTTGTAAATGTGAATGTGAGTATTTTATACAAAACAAAAGAAACGAAATAAAAAACAAATAAAGCAAAGCATGAAGCGATAACAAGAAAAACAATTTTTATACCAAAAGAACGAGAGCGAAAGATGATAAGCCCCATTAAAGCGATCGAGAGTAGTCGCATGCTATATATACAAATCATATATATTTTAGGATAACTGCTGTAACTAAGATTAGAGACAAGTTGGCGTAAGCAGAAAGCAAATGCAAAGTTGAAACAATCAAAATAACATTTAAACAAAGAGCAACATAAAAAGAAAACACTTTTTGCGCTAAACTATTAAAAGTTTGCCTCTCACACACGCACTCACACTGACAAAACTTTAACCCCGTTGGCGGAAAAAAGTGAAACTTTGCTGCAGCCAGAGGCGCGGCCTTTATATATGGGCCATCCTGTTTTTGAGGTTTTCCCACTTGTCGGCCAACTTTTTAATGGACCCCTCCCCGAAGCCCATCCCTTCCAGTTGAATGCCAGCGCCTTCAGCCGTGTTGGCAGCCCCAACTAGGTCTAATTAGGAGCGATGAGCAGCCGACATCGTTTTCATAGTTTTGGCTTTCGATTCGCCCGCTTTGTCCTTTGTCATAGCAACCTGGCCACTTTTTGCTCTGCCTATTTTTTACCTTTGTTTGGCACATTAATTAAACTTCTTGCCGGGAAAGCCAGAGAGGGGAAACTGGCAAAAACAAGGCGCACAATTACAAAGGCAAGCGGAAGGAAACTAAAACGAAAACATTCCTTCTTTGGCTCGCCAATTGGAAATTAGTTTCGCCAACTGGTGGGCAGACACAAGACAAACTAAGTCACACACAAAAACAGAGGGAAATGTATTCATATAATTTAATTAAATGCAAACAACAAAAACGGTTTTGGAAAATGTACTTGCGATAGAACGATAAAAAAGTCGGAAAATAGTTTCAAAAACTACATATACAAAGCGTAATAAAGGGGAACTAAACGAAAGCTAAACTAAAACAATCTAATTAAAGCTAAAAACAAAAATACACAATTATATTGGAGAAGCACATTGGGAAACAGAAAGATAGCCGGAGATAAAGACCAGGGGTATAGACAAAGGTGTCTAGGGAATATAAGCTGATAAAGAGCTGCAACAACCTGACCCAAAAGTCTACGCAGATTAAGCCAATGAATCGGGCTTCTTGGCCAAACTTTTTCTGGCACGACAGCAGTCCTGAGCGAAATATTTGGAGTGCAGAGCAGAGCTTTAGAGTCTGTCTGTTCTCCCCGGCTTTGGCCATTCTCAACCACTGTTGGCTCAATGCTTTGTCGGCCAAGTCCACTTGGCTCTTCTATCCGTCTATAAGCATTTAACATTTCTCCGCTCCGCTTTGACTTCGGTCTTTGTTTTTGCAGAAAAAGCGGTAGCGGAGGACCCCATTCAGAAAACTAATAAGTTTTTAAAACTGACCCAATTAGCTCGTTTAACTTGTTTCCCCATTTCGTAGAGGCCTCAAAGACACCTTTTGTTCATCCACTCAAAGGCATTTCGAGAAGCAGGCAAATACCTCCTCTGGGACCCAGATTGGAGGCTGACAAAGTGGCAAAGAAGCAAAGATGCAGACACTAAACACACATCCGCACACTCAGAGAACACTGTAGCATGTTAGTAGAATCCAGATATGTGTATATGTTCTTAGGCCCTTTATTAAACGTATTTATTTTGCGGATGAGAAAAGGCGAAAAAGTGAATGAATGGGAAAATGGAGAGAGACAAGAAACCAAAACAAAACACAACCTACCTAAAGCGATATAACAAAACCTAACTATTTTTAGTATGTACCTTGATTTTTTCAAAGCGAATGAAACCCTGAGTATATGATGCAGCGAAGTGCAGCGAGATACCCCGAGGATAACTAATATTAATAGATATATATATGAGTAATAACGTAAAAGTAAAAGCAATAATGAACAAACGCATAGCTATCAATAGGAGGTACTTGGGAGTAGGCTAAACAAATACTCTAACTCTAGGTAAAAGATAACACTAAGGCATAGGTGACGATCGATGAGTGAAACGTGTAGCATACATTTTTGGACAGCCTATTGGCGGAAACGGAAATGAACCGAGCGAAGAGAGATCGGAGTTGGAAACCGGAACGGAAATGGGAACAGGAACAGGGGCAAGCAGTACGCAAGTTAATGAACGTTATAGGAGGCAGAAATCGAATTGCATATGATTAAAACATAAAACAAAAACTATTTTAAAGTAGAGCAGTTTGCAAAAAGTATTTAAATGTGTCGTTAGAAAACCCCCAAAAATTGTAGTTGCATTGTCGTTAGCCATAGTAGCAAAGTTACATATTGAAAAGAGGACGAGGACACAGAAGCAAAAAAGAAATGGAGGAAGAAGCATACATACCATACATCAATCAAAGAGAACTAACATAGCCGGCATCTTAGTAACATCATCAGTATTTGTGTAAAAGACCTGCATAAAAAGAAATACATACAAACAGGCCTACATAGATACATAACATATGCATACAAACATATAAATATCGTAAAGTACGGATAAATATAGCTGAAACCAACCATACACAACCCCAAGCCGGCCCCAAATCAATCCCCAGAAAAAAACTTAAAACAAAGCCCGATATAAGGGTAACACCATTTGATCATAAGCTGTAGACAGAGAATTGAGATAGGCGAGAATGGAGGCAACTGTACTTGAGTAAAGGACAGCAAAAAAACACAGTTAACTCCTCCCTAATGCCAGTAAATCTCTTAACGGGCTTTCCTCTAGAGCTCTCCAGTCGCCGCCACCTGGCCCAAGCACATTTTCAGTTCGACCTAACCTCCAACTGAGCTCCACCTAACCTCAATCTGTCTAAGGATAAAGTGCAAGCGGTTGCCTCTACTCTCACAGCCAAATCAACACTCACGTATAGTCACACTCTGGACACAGTTACACGCCTTCTACACACATTTTTGATACCGAACTAATTGATAATGAGAACAGGCAGCAGGATGAGGAGAACCACAGAAGACAGGCAGACTAACATCATTTATCTATTGTGAACTACATTGTTTGATTGTGAGCTAAGTTCCGACTACTACAACCACTACTCTCTATGAATGTTTTTAAGTTATTCACTAAAATAATTTTGTAATATACTAAAACCGCAAGCTAAGCAACTTTTACTATAACAACAAATGATGAAAACCGAAAAAAATAAAAAGGAAAACAAACAATAAAATAAAATATATATTAAATATATATATATATATATATAGAAACCGACCCATGTTTTTATTGTCTTTGAGGGCCATCTGGGAAAAATGCAATTGTTATACTCTGAAAGGCTCTTTTTAGTGGCACTCCTTTCTCGCTTTTCGCATGAGTTAAAATTGGATGTTCGTGGTGTCTACAAAAGAACAAGTATTTGTACAAATACATTATTGTATGGGTAGTTATACCCACTTAAATGCCTACGAATTTATATATGCAAATTTAGTTAAATGCAAATTAATTACATAACTGCCAGTAAAAGCTGAAAACACTGCCAAATGAAAATGTTTACAAAATGCAGCAACAAAAACAGCGAGTTTGGCGACTACTCACACACGTACGCGCATACTTTAATACAAACAAGCCATACAGAAAAGCGGGTAAAAGCGAGGTAAGCCTCGAAGCAAAAATTATTTTTGCATCATTAATTTACATTTATATTCAATTAAAGCGCAAACACATTGCCAGGGGAGGCCAAAATCAGGGGGGTTCGGTGGAGGGCTTGCAATATTGCGAAATGGAAGGCGCGTGCCTTCCACGCCGCTGGGCGTGGCACTGGGCAAACAAACACACGGCAATCCGTAATGTGAAAGGAATAGTTGTCAAAGGGAAAAATCAGCATACAATCTTAATATTAGAGTTTCGCTTGAAGCAATTTACAATTTTAACAAATTGGAAAAAGGCAAAAATATATGTTTAGGCAATATAAACTTCAACTTAATTAATAATAATAATATCTGTTAAAAAACCTGTTACTGAATTTAATCAAACAAAAACACGTTTTTACGATTTTAAATACACAATTGCGATCGAATTTCTGATATCGATACGAATATTTTGTGACGAAAAGGATTAAGCAATCTCCTTTTTTTTGCAGCATGCAGCATCAAATGATTAATCATTTTTTGTCAAAAAATGTGTTATTAGAAATTTTATATGTCGGTTGTCACTGCTTTTTTACCTCGTTAAGAGGGGTTTCTTTTTATTAAAAGTTTTTTTTAATTTTTATTTTTTTTTATTTTCTTATGGGAGCTATATAATTTTATAATATTTAAATTTTACCAAATCCCAACAAACCAAAAAATTAAAAACAACAAAATTATAATTTGTTTGAATTTTTTCCGATTTATTCTATGGGACCTATATGATATAGTCGCCTGATCCGTCTCGTTCTGACTTATATACTAACTGGAAAAGTTTAAGCAGATAGCTTTAAAACTGAGGGACTAGTATGCGTAGTTACGGACGGACGGACAGATGGACAGATGGACAGACGGACAGACGGACATGGTAGAGCGACAAAAAGTTTTCTTCCAGTTGCATTTAGTATTTAACTCGGACCAGATTGGCTACTATATCACACTCCCATATGAACAACCGCGAAAAAAGGGAAATCAAATTAATCAAATAGTATTCCTCAGCAATTTCGAGAAAAAGGGATAGGGTTTAAGATGGAAAAGAGCAACCTTACACATTCGATTTAGTCTTCGGGATACATTTTCTCGAGCATAGGAATCTGCCTACAGACTATTTAAAATTGTAAATCTTAAAATCAAATTTAGCATTTAAAAAAACATTTGTAACGCCATAAATGAGGTGGGTTTATTTTTCGGTTGTGGAAAATAGAGATATAATTTGCCGTTTTTCCGACATACTAGTAGTAGAACAAACTTTTTTCGTTTCAAACTGTTTAATACCAAACCTTTTATGAGAGAACCCTAAAAAAAAGGCGCAGACAAGCAGGCAGATTCAAGTCTCAAATTGAACAAGAAAGAAAACAAACGCCTAACATAATAATAATAAGCTATAATATAAATTTAATACTTCCTTAAATTATTTTTCCGATTTTTCTATGCCAATCGTCGGATCCGGCCCAATCCGACTTATAAAATAGACTTTTGGGAATGTTTTGTAGAGATAGATTTAAAACTTAGAGATAAGCTGAAAACTAAAATTCTTTTGTGTTTTTTTTACCAACTAATCGACTTATTTACAGCTTTAAGGGCTGTCATGTCCGAATTAACCTGATAAAAAAAGCTCAAGCCAGACACAAGATTACCAAGAAATGGAACATAGGCATAAATAGCAGGAAATGCGCGAGTGTCACCTTAACAACTATTCCCTTATCCTGCGAAGGCATCAATATGCTGATCTTTACTTTACTGGTATTACTGGACAGACGCCTAAACTTTCAAGCCCATACGACTATGGTAAAAAAAAAACCGGTTTTGGCTGCTTGCTCCCAAAAATAAACTGTCCTTACACAGCAAAGTAGCTATCTGTAAAATAATTACAAGCCCTATATGGAAGTATACATTCCAGATTTAAAGTAACACCAATAAACGCGCCCTGGTACATGAGAAACAGGGGCATTAAACATTCCCAATGTGGCCGATGCACTTCAAACGAATGCAGCCAGCTATGTTCGACGCCTAACAAGTCACCCAAATGGGCCTGCCAAGCAACTCAGGATACAATCTAGGAAGAGAAGACTTAAAAGGTGCCACCCAACGGATCTCCGTTCCAGGATTATATAAAACGAAAAATAAATATTTAAATTAAAGAAAAACTTACATGTAAATATAATAAGATATAATGTAACTCTGAAGGACTAAATTTTGTTTCCCCCCAATATATAATCAGAGATGCCCCATATGTAGCAGGAAACTAGTTTAAGAAACATAACCCATTTAACAAATAAAAATGAGCTATAACAAAACAGAATATCCATGAGATATTCATCTCATATCGATATACACATCCAAGCTTGTCGCACTTAATCATTTAGCCAAGCTGCCCAAGGCAATCTCGCTTCTCGGCTCATAAACCATTTCTATTAATTAACCATTTAAAATACGCATTTGCAAATTTGCCATGGCCACTTAAACTGTGTCAACAAACAAAGAGAAATAAATGGAGAGTGAGCCAGAGCCAGAGAGAGTTTGTCAACTTTTTGACCAAGCCCTGAGCGTGTTTAAACAATTATCGCTAAAGTGCATAAAAAATATATGTATGTATAATATATGCAGCTCGAATTTGGATTCGGGGACGGGCATGTTTATTTATTTATTTATTTATTTATTCAACACGCCTTTCCAGCCAGGACGATTCATCGATTGCGGTTGATTTGGGCCCTGTGTGAAATCAGTTTAATTCCTTTTTTACTGGTTTTGCTTTGCTCGACAGTTGCAGTTATTAAAATTGCTCTGTAAAGTGATGCACGCTTATAATAATTTGCATATTAAATTATTTTCAATGGCAGGACAATGATTTTCAACATCAGCTGCGGCGACAGCAACAAACAATAAAATAGCCTCAAAGACGCAAACAAACAACTGCAAAATAAAAAACGTAAAAAATCCGAATTAAAAAGCGTTTAATGTGCCAGGGATTAAAGCTTTGGTGGGCGTCGTTGGACGGGGCGTGTCATTATTTGCGATATATAATCTGCAATCGTTTACCATTTTACCCTTACCTTTTTTGTGATCATTAAGCAATGTTTTATATTTTTACAAAAACAATATTCGATTGCATAAAAAGGGTTTTTAATGGAATTATGTGAACAAAACAACAAATTCCCCCTGTACAGAGGAAATAAGAGTTATGTGCTGGCTTGGCGAATTGCCAACAGTGCGTGGACTATACATATAAGCTCAGTCAATTCGAAAGCGTTAAATTAGAGTCGATTCAGATACTTAAATGCTCCTGAGGAGCCTCCTTAGCACAACAGAAACCAGAAAACACCCCACCCTTTCCCGTTAATATTCCGCAAACTATCGCATCTCATTTGCCTAGCACTCTTCGATCCCTTGATGAAGTTGGCACGGCAACTTTGCAGCCACATAAGTTGGCAGCTCGTAGGTGGGTCTGGTGTGTAAGGATATTCGAACCCAACACTCGAAACTCACTCAAACACTTGGCATAATGCGAGCCTAAAAGCGTGCCACATTTGTAAACCAACACTTAGTAGGGGGTGGAAACGGGGTGGAAATTATGCAGCAGGAATAGAAATAAAAAGTAAAATGCTGTCACATCCGATTCGAGTGGCAATATCAACAGGACGGACCAGGGCAAACAACACCTAAAAGAATTTCAATAATTTCCCCAGCAATTCCTGCTGACAAGTTTCGCATTTCCATGGCCATTAACCCTTTTTATGGTAGCCACGGCACACCCCTAAGAATACCTGTGCATTTAAAAGTCAAAATTTTAGCATATTTCCACAGTTTATAAGGCAAATAATGCTGAGCTGTGCATTTCTAATAGACGAAAGCCAATTTCAGCACTCTCATCATCAGCATCCATCCTCCCCCGTAGAAGTCATAAAAATCTAAATTTCAAAGCAGTCTGCCGAACATCATTGGCAGGGCGAGTGGGGCGGAGCGGAGCGGAGCATTCCGAATGTCAGAAATTTTCGACAAAAGTCTTGGGCAAGGGCCTAAGGACGAAGGGGCTCGGTGTTTAAGTGCAGCCAGGACAGCTGCAGCAGGGACACCTCGGTGACAGGCCAAGGCATGCAAAAATCTATGCCTTCTATGTCCGATGACGGGCGCTTTTCCAGCCCATCCTCGATCCACCGGGTCCCTTTATGTCTGTCTGTGGTTTTTGATTCCGACATTGCATGCCAGTCACCTGTAAGGCGGTGTGTGGGACAGCAGATGGTCGTAAAGTGCAATAATGCTTGAATTTATGCAAGTCGAGTGTAATAAAAATATGCATAATTCTGCAATAAATGATCTTAAGCAAAGCACACACGCCAAAAGCCTCTGTCTTATTTTTCCACTCACTCACCAAGGCGACCAAATGTGTCTAAAGCCTAAAGCGAAATTTTGTTTGCGGGAGTATAAAAGGTCAATTAATAAAAATAAATTATGTAATCATATACATCTTAATATTTATAATTTTTTTTATTAAGTATTTCCTTGTCCAAAAGCTTTTTTAAAAAAATAAAAACTATTTTTTTCTGATAATAAACTACTCTCCTAAAAAAAAAATTATATAATTTCTGTCGCAGTTGTGACGAACACGGTGAAGTGGATACCGATTGGTTGCATACTCTGCCTACGGGATCGGCCTAGCTCAGGGATGAGGCCAGGGGTTTGGGTTACTTCCTAATCAGCATCACCGCCACACAATAAAATTTGTAGACAGAGTTGGGAACTTAGGGAGGGGATACAGTCACTTTAAACCAATATGAAAATGAGACAGGAGACCTTGTTATTGAAGAACTGAGGTGGAATTGTTCTTCAGCTTGGCCCGCCCTTCCTGTAAAGACATTCTAATTGTGGTTGCCCTTACCCTTATACAGTGAAATCGTTCAGCTCAGGTGCCCATAAAATATAACTTTACTTCATTTTAATCGTGCTTCATTTCACACTCAAATTACTTAATTACTGTATAATTCATGTTTTTTCTTCTTATCCTTACATCCAACTTAAACCTAAGCCCTACTCCTAATCGCTCGTAATCCTAAGTGATTAAAGTTTACTTGTCAAATCTAATTACTAATTAAATAATGTGTGAATATCAAAAGAAGCAAAAAGTTAATTAAAAGGTACTATCATATAAAGAAATGTAATTAATAAGTGCGCTCGGCACTGACAACTAGCAAACTATCGCTTTCATGAAGCTAATATTCATACGTTTCTTTTTATAGAGGCATAGATTAGCTGATCGAGTTTATATGTGTACTCACGAACCAATCCCTCGAAGTCCGCAGGCCTGTAGGCTGGAGTGCTGTATGATTTGATGAGCGTGGATAAATTCAAATTATATTAGGTGATCTCGATGTACATGAGGCCAATAAATGATTAATGCTCTATGGAAAAAAGGAGTATGAGTATTGCTTCGATTCAAAGGAAATTAAAACTAAATTTTATGAATTAAATTCTACTTAATTAAATGTGCTGATACGGGCACTGCTTCCATTCGCGAATTCCATTGTTGTTGTAGTTAATCTCGAGATGACTGCTGCCGAGAGAGTCGAGGGTGCCTTTTACTTGGTCGCGTTGAGGTTATGTTCTCACGATGTTAGATGCCATACGATTCGGCGCACTTTGGCTCAGCGCAGAAAAATGAGGTTATGTTCTCATTTAGGCTCCTATTACCCAAGGTTTTAACCCGACTCCTGATACTCTGCGGCCCCAATCACGCACACGTTGCCGGTTGTCACCTGGACTCCTCGCCGACCGTTGGTCTGAGCCTGGTCCGGTTCCGCGCACGTTTAGGGACTGATCTAGGTGGGTATTTCCTATATGCCTGACCAATAAGGAATCAGATATGCGCCGCCTCCGCTGCCACCGGGACTTGCGGCCGCCGCCAGCAAATTCCGCGGCGTGGCGTGCTCCTTGCGACGAAAGTTTTGGGTCGCCGACTGCAAATCGTTGCCTACCAAGGCTTTCCCTGGCACTACCCAGACGATCGCAGGGTTTTAACCTAAAACACTGATATTATTAACCCCTCGCGGACGATATTTCGGCCGGCTCACCTGGAGTTTTAGCACAGACACACAGAGCTTCAAAATTCGGTGCGCACGCACGGGTGCTATTCCTCGACTGCTACGTCACTGACTTCACTTTGATACCCTGTGGTACTGATGAGTATTTTCCACGTGGTGGGTCTTTGGATCGCACTTGGTTCTCTTAATAAGTGTTGATTTCGTGAGAGCTTAATCGCAATAGAACAATTGGAATGAGCGGAAATGCGGTTGTCAGAGTGCAGGGTTGCCGTACTTTATCTGACAGGCGATTGAGGTGCCAGATCGTTTGTTGAGCGCGAACTGACATTGTCTTATTTAATCGATTTATTTTATCAATTTAATTTTATATAAAGATACTGAAATTTATTTTATTATTTAACTCATATCATATGCGTACCCTCACACCACTGGTTTTATCGACCTGATATTAAAGGTGATGAAAGCTGAAAAAGGGTACCTTACCAAAGATCCTTGGCATGGAAGACTCCTAACACCTTCCCGTTGTTGTCTTCGAGCAAGTATAGCGACTGGCCTCGCTTCTCTTTTATTCTGGCTTTAATTCCAACAGGAGCTAATTTGGCATTAATATGCTTAGCCTGGTTGCTTAAAACAAAATTGCTTTTTATGACTTCCTGACCCACTTCAAAAAATCGATGTCGTGACCGTAAATCATAGTCGTTTCGATTCTTCTCGTATGCTTTGGTCAATCGTTTGGCTATATCAGCTCGGATTCTCGAAAATTCGTCTGATCTACAGATATTTGCTGATCCTTCTCTTAACATCTGGATATTTCGCAGTAATTTATAATTTTTCCTTGAGTCAGCATGTGCTGGCCAAAGACTACATAGTATGGGGACTCCCCAATTGATTGGTGAATACCATTTCTCAATGCAGATTTAATACTTCCAATATAAATATCCCACAATATTTAATCTGATCGAATATATGACCTCAGGGCGGCATTAATCGAACAATTAATCCGCTACGCAAATGTGAACGTATGTTGAATTCCATGCTTTGATGTAGAGGGTGCGAAGTCCTGGCTTTTAAACTGATCGCCATTATCACAAACCAAAACCTCAAAAGTTCTGAAACACGTAAAAATATCGTCTTTTAAGTAATCGATCACTACCTTCGATGTAAACTTTTTAACGGGCTTTAGCCAAGTAAATTTGGAAAAATGGTCTAAGAGAATTAATATACCTATATTCCCGTTCCGGGTTCTTGGGAATGGACCAATAAAATCTATATAGATCCGTTGAAACGGTCTTTCACTTGTGGCTTGAAAACCCATAGGCGGTCGAAGACGTTGAGTCGGATGTTTGCACGTTTTACATATATCACAACGAGCTATATACTTTCGAACATCTGTCACCATATTTGGCCAATAGAAGTTTCTCCGAAGACGCTCGAGACATTTGCCCACACCACCATGCGAAGCTGTTGGTTGGTCATGTGCTGACTGAATCACGCCTGCTCTCAGTTCGCTTGGAACCAAAAGCTTGTAGCCGGCTTCGTCAACTTCTGAATTTCCGCTAGCGAAGCATGCCCTATAATATATATAGTTATCCACGACTCGAAATCCCGGTACGCTCGAAGTTTGAACTCGGTCTCTTAACTGACGGTAGTTATCCGATTGGAATGCTTCGGACTGCAAATCAATCTCTGGAAAGACGTCTACCTCTACAGCCATGATCTCTGTCGGATCCTCAAACGAACGTGACAGGGCGTCTGGGACGACGTTTTGACTCCCCTTGCGATGCTCAATTTCAAATACAAAGCCCTGCAGCTTAATAGCCCAACGGGCAAGTCTCCCGCTGAGGTCTGTCTGATTCATCAGCCATCGCAGGGCTGAATGATCGGTAACGACTTTAAACTTATGCCCTTCTACATACATACGAAACTTCTTGATAGCAAACACAACGGCCAGACACCTAATTCTGTAACTGTGTAGTTTCTCTGAGCTCCATTCAATTTTTGGGACATATATGCGATCGGGCGTTCGTTGCCTAGTTCATCGCATTGTGCTAAGACTGCGCCAACTCCACACAAGGATGCATCACATTGAATTATGAACGGCTTGTCATAGTCAGGATAGATTAGAAAAGGAGCAGAACAAAGCTTAGACTTGACTTCGTCAAAAGCAGTATGTGCGTCCTCATTCCATCTAAAGGTTTTTCCGCGAAGAAAATCAGTAAGTGAAACTGTTATTGCTGAATATTGGGATATGAATCGACGGTACCATCCACACATCCCCAGAAAGCGTCTTAGTTGCTGACCTTGTTCGGGTTTAATTGCAGCGTTCCTTCCCCAACGACATAACCAAGATATTCTTCTTTTCTAAGGCAAAACTGACTCTTTTTGATATTAATAGTAAGGCCTGCATGGCGTAAACGAGTCGCAACTTCTAATAGGATTTTTAAGTGATCATCGAAACTTGATGACATAACAAGAAGATCGTCCAAATAGACGAATACGTGAGACTTCAGTTGATAGGGTATGACTTGGTCCATAAGACGACACATTGTCTGAGTCCAAATGGCATACGCCTAAATTGGTATAATGGCCTATTCGGAACTGTAAATGCTGTTTTTGGCCGAGACTGGGAGTCTAAATTGATTTGCCAAAAGGCATCTTTCAAATCAATTTTTGAAATGCAGTAAGCTGGTGGAAGACGGCCTAAAAATCCATCTATATTTGGAATTGGATATGAGTCTTTTATAGTGACATCGTTTACCTTTCTAGAATCAAGACAAAACCTAACTTTATCTGGCTTCTTCAATAACTCATAATTTAACAATCCTATCGATCTTTACACAAAGAAGTTTTTCACGCGCCGGTGATAAAGGGTAATGCCACTTTTTTATCGGTTTGGCATTGCCAGTATCGATTGAATGTTCGATTAAGTTCGTAATGCCAAGACCATCCCTGTCAAATGACGGGAAGAAATCTACAACACTCTTTAGTCTGGATTTCTCCACAAGCGTTAAGTTAAGCTCAGGTAGCTCTTTTCCAAAGTTCAGTTCATTCACACTGGTTCCTACGGAAACGGAAATTCCAAATTTTTCCCAGAAGTCCATACCACAAATAACCTCTAATGTAATTGACGGTACTATTAAGAACTCCATTTCTGCCTGAATGTTATTGTAGCTAACCTGAATTGTGATAGTGCCAAGAGTGAATTGATTTGCTCCATCGGCGGTGTGCACGATGCCATGAGCCTTAGTGTAGTTATATTTTCCAGAAGCGATACAATTAGCTAATGATCCTCCGATGACGCTTTTGTTTGCTCCACTATCTAGTAAAGCTAAGTACGGATGACCGAACAGAACTAGTTTTGCAAAAGGACGTATATCATTGCTCACTTTGCTTATCGCTGATATTAGACAACTATTGTAAACTCGCTTTGTTCTCCAAAAGTCACGCAGTCTGGTTGCGGATCGACTTCTAGTTTTCCTATCTATATCGTTTGCAAATATTCTTCTCCTGATTTCGTTGTATTCTCTCAGCCGAACATGATAAGGCCTAAAAAGTTGGTTATTGTCATTGTCAGTTGACTGTTTTAAACTATCAGGGATTTCAATACTTTCAATGGTTTTATTCTTCTCCTCGTCCGAGTCTACAGTCGGGCATCCGTTCTCGGATTGGCACGGTTGTCCGCTTGGAAGTTTTCCGATTGCTGAGAACATTTTGGACACGAGGGCTTATAAATATTTAGTGCGCCACACCCGTAACAAAAGACTCGGTGAGGCTGGGGACAATCTTTAAATCAGAATTCTAGCATTTCGTTCGATTCTCGATTTTCTCGCTGAAATCTGTGGTTCGTTTTCCTGAAAGGGTTCTTCATCTACAGATATCTCATTTATGTTTCGCCTTCCACCTGGGTAACGTGGATTAAGTTTAACTCTTAAATTATTGAAGAATTCTTCATGACGATGACAGTGCCTGCGTAACGCAGCTACCGTTGGGGTTTCTATATGTAATATGTCATGTCCTACGTCAGATCTTAGGTTATTCCTAACAGCTTGAACCAAATCAGAGTCTGACATAGGCTCAGATAATGCATCTGCAATGGCTAACATTGGGTCAAGGAAATCGTCAAAACATTCATTTTTTCCCTGCTTCCTTCTACGCATCGCAACTCGGATATCCTGATCCGATCTTTGGTCTTTATATCTTTCCCTCAAACGAAAACAAAGTAGACGCCAATTCATCTGCTCAGAACTCCTTTGGCATCGCCAAAAGAAGGTTAAAGCTGGGCCTACAAACAACAAATTTGCGTACTCATACAACAGATCAAAATTTCCATTTAACGATCGACTCGTTAATGTATTTACACGGTATATGAAATCATCTACTAAAATGTCTTTTGTTGAACCCGAAAACTGAAGTTTCCAGTGGGCAATTAAGCTTGAAATTTGGTCAGGTCGGATGATATAATCCTCTCTACGATGTTCTAGTGAGGGGTTACCGGATATATTATGGTTAACGGGTAAATGACTATCAAACGGCTGACTCCGTTGTGGGCCTGCTGGAGGTAACTCAGTGTCCCATTCCAGTGATTGTCTTTGTGATGAAGGCAGGTTAAGGTTTTGCATCGCAAGACTTATCTGTTCTGATAAAGTCGAAGAAAGTCGAGTTTGGTAAGATTCTAAAGCATTCGTTATTAGTTCCTGGATTCTACCTTCTGAAATGCTATTCGCTCTTTGCGAACCTCCTGCACGTGGTGAACGCGGATGTTGCGAGTTTGCGTTTGGACGACTATTAGATGCAGTGGTGGTCGATCTTGTGGTAGGTCTGGCATTCGAACGATTTCTTGGAACTGCACCTGTTCGCGAGTTTGAAGTAGATCCGTTTTGGACTCTCGGAACTTCTAAATTAGTGTCCTGGGATTCCCGTGCACTATTATTAAGCTGCGACGGTAAACATGGGTGCCGACAAATTAGACACGTTTCATTTTGCTGTAACCAGACAGTTAAGCACGGGCGATGAAAGCGGTGTCTGCATGAGGTTTCAATATACTCAGCATTACAAATACTGCACTGCACCGACCAACGGGCAATCTCGAACTATTTTCAGGACTACGCCTTACGGACATTATTTCGTTTTCGATATTCCACAACAACAAAAGATAGCGATAGCAGTTAAATAATAATATTATTATTTCAACTAATCAAATTCGGAAGCCTGAATTTTTAATGGGATTGTTTGGGTCTTATCCTTTGCTGTATCGATTTCACTTAAGATATTACAATGGTTTCTATCTGTATTTTCATACTTACACTGAATCAAAAACAATCTGATGTGCTCATCGCGTTAAATGAAAGAGTATCCTGCTGAATTTTCCAGCTAGAATAATTCTCAATTTCTTTAAGCAACTTAACTGATAAACTATATATTGACGAAATTTGAAACCAAAAATATTCTGAAATGAGGTATTGCTGAATTTTCCAACAACTACAATTCTCGAATTTCTATGAATATTTACAGTCTAATTATTAACTCAAGTGTACAAGCAAGAGTTACTGTCGAACTATTCCAACAAATAAAATCTCAATTACTTACACCTTGAATATATCTATGCAACGCTTTCTCATGAAATGTTTCCTCTAATCCTTTAACTTATTCCCTGGTCTGGTTTTGAGGTATTTCCCAAAACACAGCAATCCTAGAAGACTAAGGAAAGGTTTTCTGATACTAAACTAACTTGTATGGATGGATGACTTGTAGGGTAGGTAGGAAATCTGCTCGTGAAAGCATGGGCTGCGATGTTTAGCTTTATTTGTATTTGGTGATTCTGCTTTATGCTTTTGCTAGCCCCACATTGGGCGCCATTTATTACTGTGACGAACACGGTGAAGTGGATACCGATTGGTTGCATACTCTGCCTACGGGATCGGCCTAGCTCAGGGAAGAGGCCAGGGGTTTGGGTTACTTCCTAATCAGCATCACCGCCACACAATAAAATTTGTAGACAGAGTTGGGAACTTAAGGAGGGGATACAGTCACTTCAAACCAATATGAAAATGATACAGGAGACCTTGTTATTGAAGAACTGAGGTGGAATTGTTCTTCAGCTTGGCCCGCCCTTCCTGTAAAGACATTGTAATGGTGGTTGCCCTTACCCTTGTACAGTGAAATCGTTCAGCTCAGGTGCCCATAAAATATAACTTTACTTCATTTTACTCGTGCATCATTTCACACTCAAATTACTTAATTACTGTATAATTCATGTTTCTCTTCTTCTCCTTAAATCCAACTTAAACCTAAGCCCTACTCCTAATCTTTCGTAATCCTAAGTGATTACAGTTTAATTGACAAAT
Organism: Drosophila rhopaloa; assembly: GCF_018152115.1. Classification (NCBI taxonomy): domain Eukaryota; kingdom Metazoa; phylum Arthropoda; class Insecta; order Diptera; family Drosophilidae; genus Drosophila; species Drosophila rhopaloa. The sequence goes on from NW_025335052.1 coordinate 197,500, forward strand.
CTTATTACTAATTAAATAATGTGTGAATATAAAAAGATGCAAAAAGTTAATAAAAGGTACGATTATATAAAGGAAATGTAAATAATATGTGCGCTCGGCACTGACAACTAGCAAACTATCGATTTCATGAAGCTTATATTCATACGTTTTTATTATAAAGGCATAGATTAGCTGATCGAGTTTATATGTGTACTCACGAACCAATCCCTCGAAGTCCGCAGGCCTGTAGACTGGAGTGCTGTATGATTTGATGAGCGTGGATAAATTTAAATTATATTAGGTGATCTCGATGTACATGAGGCCAATAAATTATTAATGCTCTATGGAAAAAGGAGTATGAGAATTGCTTCGATTCAAAGAAATATTAAAACTAAATTTTATGAATTAAATTCTACAAATTCTATAAATTTCCATTGTTGTTGTAGTTGATCTCGACTATCCTCACAAAACGAGATGTCTGCTGCCTAAAGAGTCGAGGGCGCCTTTTACAAGGCCGAGTTGAGGTTATGTTGACACGAGGTTAGACGCCATAAGATTCGGCGCATTTTGGTTCAGCGCAGAAAAATGAGGTTATGTTCCCATTTAGACACCTATTAGCCAAGGTTTTCGCCCAACTCCTGATACTCTGCGGCTCCAATCACGCACACGTTGCCTGTTGTCACCTAGACTCCTCGCCGACCGTTGGTCTGAGCCTGGTTCAGTTCCGCGCACGTTTAGGGTGGGTATTTCCTATATGCCTGACCAATAAGGAATCAGATATGGCCGCCTCCGCTGCCACCGGGACTTGCGGCCGCCGCCAGCAAATTCCGCGGCGTGGCGTGCTCCTTGCGACGAAAGTTTTGGGTCGCCGACTGCAAATCGTTGCCTCCAAGGCTTTCCTGGCACTACCCAGACGATCGCAGGGTTTTAACCTAAAACACTGATATTATTAACCTCGCGGACGATATTTCGGCCGGCTCACCTGGAGTTTTAGCACAGACACACAGAGCTTCAAAATTCGGTGCGCACGCACGGGTGCTATTCCTCGACTGCTACGTCACTGACTTCACTTTGATACCCTGTGGTACTGATGAGTATTTTCCACGTGGTGGGTCTTTGGATCGCACTTGGTTCTCTTAATACGTGTTTATTTCGTGAAAGCTTAATTGCAATAGAACGATTGGGATGAGCGGAAATGCGGTTGTCAGAGTACAGGGTTGCCGTACTTTATCTGACAGGCGATCGAGGTGCCAGATCGTTTGCGTCTTAACAGAACTAAAAGGGCTGTTGAGCGCGAACTGACATTGGCGTATTTAATCGATTTATTTTATCAATTTAATTTTATATAAAGATACTGCAATTTATTTTAGTATTTAAATCATATCATAAGCGTACCCTCACACAGTAAAACTTTAATCAGAACATTTCAAATATATTATATATCAATAAATTTAATATTTTGAAAGAACTTGTTTCATATTCCAATAAATAACACTTTAATTTCACTATTAATTTACTACTCTACATTTTGATACTTCTATCATAATAAAAAGGGAAAAAATATTTAAATACTATTTAAACATGAATAATAAGCCACAAGAATACATTTGCTCCAGCTTACAGACTAGCTTCAATTCGCATTTTTGACACTCATTGGAGGTGGACAAACCAAAAATTGGAGATTTAATATAGCCACTAATATCAAACTTGATATTTTGATCCTATTATTCTAACTAACTTTCATCAAAAATTAACTACTTTAAGAATGTTAGTCTCATGTTTCCCAGCAAAAATGCAAGTGATATAAAAACACTTCTTTAGTGCTTATTAAAATTGAAAAACCGGCAAAATCCTCAATTCGCATTGCTGATCCGCCAATTAACCGATTTTTTTTTTGATTCTTCCCTTGCCTGGCTCGATTGAGGACCTGGTCCAAGTTTGCCACTTCGGTTACTTTGTCGGCTGGACTTTTATGTCTTCCTGGCCCGCTGCTATGTTGCTTAAGTGTTATGCGCTTGCAGCACACCCACTGATACACGGACTCCCAGGAACACACTGATACCCAAAAAGGCTCATAAAGGGTGAAATCCTTTGGATTACAACGTCGGGGAGCAGGATGAAGCTTATTGCCAGGGCCATAACTGGCGATGCTTTTGGTAAAACTTAAGCAGTTCGCAGGTGTTGCAACGAAATTGCAGTTTATCTAGCCAGCTATAGTTTCGCCCCGCCCACTTGCCACCGCCTCCCCAAGTTAATGATCTTCGGCATATGTTGCGGGTCACGGAGGAGATGGCTTTTGGGGAGCCGGACTGGCCAGAACCGGGCAGGAAATTAAGTTTTGTGCTGTTGTATTGCGTAAATGGCTTTTTAGTTCCCACGGAAGTGAGTTGCATAAATTTCGCTCTAGTTTTCCTCGCTTTCTTTGGCCAAAAGCGCGTGTAAAAGCCATGAAATCGAAATCGAAAACGAAACTAGCAAACGGAGATGATTGACGAAAAGCGGGAAGGGGAGGAGGCTATACGGCTAATGGTAAATGGTAACTGGAGCAAAGCATAAATCTTCATTCGAGCTTTCGCAATCGTCGAGTCATTCCCCTCCCCCGCGCCAACTTTTTTTGGTCTTGCAACGAGCCGTAAGCAGCTGGCCCGCCCCTCGACCGCGCCCACCCATTTTCCACCGCTCTTCGCCGGGGCGTAGAACAAAGGCCATTATGTACAGGTGCTGCTCGTCCAAAAGTGCCAAAACAAAGCAGACGCACTTGCCCACACGCACACACCCCTGCCGCCCCGCCCCACACCCTCCTCATACAGACAAGGGCCAGGGTGCAGACACATTGATTAATGAATTAATGAGGTAAACTTTGCACCTCAATGACAGAAAAGGCATTGTGGCGGAGAAGCCTCCTGGTGCTCCCTCCAGGTATTTCTGCTTCTAATGTCCTCGTCACGTCACGTTACGTTTAGCGTATCGTTACGTTGTTTTGGGCCCGTCTCTGATTTTGGTTTGTTAGTCAGTGGGTTCAAGAGGTCACTTGGTGGCAGCCTCCATAGGCAGAACAAAAAAAGAAGGTAGCAATAAAGTGCTCGACAATCAGATACCCACTATCCATAGCCCTGATGAAGATTATTTATCAATAACCCGTTTAAAATAAGTTGCGTTGTGACATAAATGACAATAGTTTATTTACTCTGATTACTCGGAATCGCTTTTTTGGGCTAACAAAAAAACGTATAATACATCGATCTCTATGGGAAGCATACTTATATTTCTTGCGAATAAATTAAATGTACTTATTCTTTAAAATATTTAATTAAGACTTAAGATAAAAAATGAATTTATGCTATGAAACCATAATCAGTTTTAAAATGACAAATAAAAACAAAAACAAGAGAGAACGCTACTCAGGTAAAGGAAGTGCGAGGGAGATGGAGATAGAAACTTTGATCACGCATAACTTTTTAACGAATGGTCCGATTTGAAAAATTTCTTCTACATTTCGATAGGTATTGATAAACACAATAAAACTGCATTTTTACTTTTCCGAAATATTTAAATTTTTAAAATCGTATATAAGCGTTTGTGGGCGTTAAAGGGGGGGGGCCCCATTTTGAAACAAACTTGCGCTGCGTAAGAACTTCTAAAACCTACATGCAAAATGTCAATCTTCTAGCTTTTATAGTTTCCGAGATCTCAGCGTTCATACGGACAGACAGACAGACAGACAGACAGACAGACAGACGGACAGACAGACGGACAGACGGACAGACGGACATGGCTAGATCGACTCGGCTAGTGATCCTGATCAAGAATATATATACTTTATACTTTTGCACGAATACAATATACCCTTTTACTCTACGAGTAACGGGTATAATTACAAGTAGAAGTATACAAATATTGTGAATTATCCATCATTAAATATTTTATTTACTTAATCGCTTTTAGTTTAGGAGTGGTTGCTTATATTTTGTGCAACCGCTTTTTGGCAGTGCTTTAATTTTTGCTTAAATGTGCAATTTGTAATGATGGATATTTCCACCGGAAAGAGAGTCAACGAAAATACCACAAGATTTGTAAAAACCCGTTTGTCATCAAGCTGACGAAAAATCGTGGCATTTCCCACTGTGATTTACATGAGCTGGCTCATTCCTCACGTGTCCATCTCCATCTCCATCTGGCTCCAGTTCCAGATCCTGCGAGGGGCGTTCGCCAGGCGGCGAGCCAAGTCAACGTCAATGCTACTGCTGACACGTGATAAAACGCTGCTCCGCCAGCAGGTGGGTGCCACCCACATGCCCACCCCTTGGCAAGGCCAGCGGTACGTTGTAGGTGAGCAGGGCACGAGGCATTAACATTTACATTGCACACGCACACACATGCCCCTGCGAGGAGTGTGGGAGGGGGGAATTGGTAGAAACAACAGCCAAAACTTTGGCAATTCTTTTGTGTGGAGAACAGGGCGCACACTGGCACCTCGTACCTTCCGTTGTGTTATCCATCCATCCACAAGGTAATGTGCGGTCCAGCGGGGAGGACGGGCAGGACGGGCAGGGAGTGGGTACCGCCTCAAGGAAGCAACGGAAACTCTGCCACGGATGCCCATGGATCCCTGCCTGGGGTCGGACGTTGCCATTAACGTTTCTATTGGAGCTTTTGGCCTTAGCGAAATAAATAAAATTCGACAGTTGCGATGGACATCTTCAGACACCTCCGTACAGTGTCCCCACACCTCGATTCAACGAAGTGAAAACTCAAACACTGCAAGAAATCGTAAGGCATACTATGCTTTTGTTGCATTACATCTAGACTTAAGAGATACGATTACCACTATATTCCTCAAAAATAAAATATACAAATGATAAGGTACGAAAGTCGTAACAATCGGTGTTGAAGACAACAGCAACAAATTTTGTGACGAACAAATGCATTCGACTTAATATATAATTTTTTTTACATATTTTTCATTTTGTCCTCTGCAGTCAAATAATTTAGATACACACGTATTTTCTATTGCAGCTAAAAGGTGTGGGAAAAACCAAACTAACTTAGTAATTATTTTAGTAGGACAATTTATGTCAGGGCTATTGGCCTTTATCGTTACTTTTCCTCCATTTCAAAAAGTGGTTGAGCTAAAGTTTTTGATTTACCCTGCAAAAAAATGAAGATTCTTCCACAACTGTTCCCCAAGTCCAACATTTCTGTTGTTTTAATTTCTCTCTTTTTCTGTGAAGCATATGACGCTCAATTTTAGCTTAGAAGTTGGCATTTAATTTTAAAAGCCCTATTAATGACACCGCATTTTATTCCTTTGCCTCGCCAACAGATCTACAAGTAGCGCCATCTATTAGGGACATATTGTTTGAAATTGGTTAACATAGTAACGGGTGTTTGATAGTCGTAGAACTCGACTAAATTGAAAATCAGGTTATTCTGATTAACAGTAAAAATGTTCTCAAGGTTCAGCGATGCATTTTTTTGTAATTCTCAATATTTTAAGAAAATATTTCTGGGACTAATTAGATCAGATTTACTACCAATGTATTCGTGCTGTTGTTTTATGCAGCCACTGGCATATCTAAAAACAGTATAGCTCAGTGTTAAATCCGTGAATCTCGAATTTATTTCTGACCATTCCTTAATTTCACTTTTATGGAAAAAATCGTTAAGTTTGTCGTTTGTCCTTAATTAACATCGTCACAAGCTGACTATGGTATCCTTAATTAACACCCTCACAAGCTGACAATTGTAATATAATGCTTTAATTAGAAATATTTGAAACATATCTCTCAAATTAATATTTTCAAGTGAACTTTAATATTTTTTACAGTGAATGAAAAACTTTGTGGCTTTGAAATTTCGCACAGACGAGCCGAGGCTCGGATGAATCCCGGGAAGAGGCGGCAGGAGGAGGCTGGGCGGGACCGAGGGCCGACACCTACCAGTTTGTGCTACTGCTCAGCGTATTTATCTATTCATGCTCACAAAAAGCAATTCGAACGCCGGGCCCGGGAACGGAGCGGCCGCCGGGGGGCGGGGACTGGGGGCGAGGAGGGAGTGCGGCGCGGGGCAGGACAAACTTCAATGCAGCTAACGATGTAGGGACAACAACAGAAACAGAACTGCAGATGGAGTCGGAGCTGCGTTGCCCGCAATGGACTGCAGTGCAAGTTGATTCTGTGATTTTCGGGGGGAAAAGTTATCCGTGGCTCGTCCAGGCACTCGTCCTTCTCCTGGCTGCATTTTGAGCTTTTATTATGTTTTTTGGGAAGCTCTCCGCCTCGTGTTGGTTCAAAGTTGAAACTGCACCGGAGATGGGGCGAAAAACGAAGAGAAGTGTAGACTTTTTAGTGTTTTACACAAAAGCGCCGGCATGGACACGACCGAAAGGTCGAGGATCGGGGGTCAGATTGGGTGCTTGGGCACGAGACTGGGATCGGGTTCCTGGACGAATGGTTAGACGCTTGGCTGGCTACAAACAAATAGACAGACGGAAGGAATCGAGTCGGGGAAGCGTTTGCAACATGCATTAGATTGGCAGTTGGGGATTTACTTGTAAAATGCAAATGCAATGAATGTACAATTTAGAAATTTTTACACCAAAAAATAGTAGACTCGGTGGAACCATCATTGCAGTTGGGGGACAAACAGGCACTTGCACTAGAATGTTTCCTTCCATTGAACTGCACAACAGACGGGATGTCAAGGGGCAAAAATGGGGTCTGGTGTCCCCGGCGTCAGTCTGTTTTTAAAGTTCATTTGAAATGCAAGCCGTTGTTTTGTCTGAATGACTCGTAATCTATGCTAATGAAATTGTTTTTGGGTTCGGGTTTTTAAAACAAATTTCAGCCCCTAGCCAAGACACAAAACTTTTTGCATAACAACCGAAATCACGGGAGGAGCAAGCTACAAATAACAGCAGCGAAGGGTGCCAAGATAAATAATGAAAATGTCTGTTGGTTCAAATTGAAAATCAAGTGTTATGTACTTGTGATAACTCAGTTTTATTCCGTGCATTAAGATAGTTTTCTCAATCAAATTCAGAAATTCTCCGTGTTGACTGTTAAATAATAAAATGTGAGAAGGGGTTCTTATAAAGTAGTTAAAGTAGCCACATCTTTATGCCTTCTGTATTAAATAGTAAGATCTGAAAACTATTAGTGTGCGAAGGAGTATTTTGCATACAACTTCCACCATACCGACTTTATTTGTTAATTTACTGTGTCATTAAAATTAAAAAATCTCTATATTTGTATTATTAATTTTACTTGTTGAAATACTCCCTTAAGTAGTACATATGTGCGAACTCCGATCAGTCTCATCCTTGAACCGAGTTTGCCAATCAATTTCTTAAGCAGCTGGTCAACGACAATGCGGTCCCCTAGCATCCAGTGTGCTTAATTCGTTTACCAAAATGCCAAGAAGACTTTTATTGCAACCGCAACAAGCTTACATGCCATTCATCCGCACAAAGCGATACTTCCCACAGCTGCAATAAACTCCGGCTGCAGTTGCAAGTTGCAACTATAAGCTGAATGGACATGCATATCAACATGCCTCCACAGATGCTTACCAATGTGGGTGTGTTTTTTGGGGAATTCATCAAAATCGCCATGGCAACTCGAATTCTCATCGGATATTTGGAAAAATTTAACACTACTACGCCCACAACGATAAAGAACTTGTGCGGACACTAACCAAAAGACTCTTCGAAATAGAATTTTTACAAAATTGATATGATCATTAAAAAAAAGCTTTCAGGAAGGCTATTGCATACAATTTGTGTCAATAAAGCCATTAGTCGTAAAATATCAAATATAATATTGTTGGTTATATGTTAAACTAATTCTATTTTAAAATATTTTTAAGTTCAGCATATTTTAATTTACCAAGCTGTTTACATTTTCAGAAAATTGGTTATCTGAGTGCATCCTTAACCCTTGACTGGCCGGGCAGCCACTTGGCCGCCTCCGGACTTCGCCCACCAATCCTCCTGCAGGACGAGCGTCGCATGTGGAGTTGCTGATTACATTGTAAGGGCTGCCGTGGCTGTTGCTGCTGGGTGTTCCGTTGTCTGCGGCATTATTACACTTGTTATTGTCGTCGGTGGCTGCCAGCTTCTGGCCGCAATATAAGGAATTCTCGAAAGTTTCTCAAAGAAGTCTGCGCACTTGACGGTGACGGCGACGACTTCCGCTGCAACTTGCAATGTGTCTGGTGTTGATGCTTTTATTTATGTGCCGTAACTGTAGGCCGGCTCTTTCGGTGAAGCGTCAATAGTTGTATTTCTGCCCGCCAAGCTCCGGAAGGATGCGAGGTACACGAATTCCTGCTTTCCAACTTAAATATTGCGCCCCGGGGGCCCCGACGCACAGTGACTTTGCAGTGGCAAAACCGTTGCAAAATTGTTCGTGTGCTGCTACTAATTTGTTTATTTTATAGATCTTTTTTAATTAGTGTATATTACCAACAAAAATGTATGCTATTTAACACTTTTTAAATTGTATTGTTTATCCCTGTATAAATCAAGACCTTTACCAATGGAGATCCTTGTCCAAGTTATTTGTTTTTATGAAAAATGAATATGAGTTCTCTAATGTTTAGACTGACAATTAGTTTGATCTAAAAGATAAAATTTGTTACCTTTTAATTGATGGCTTATGTGAGAGCCTGACCCAGTCTGCTCTCAATGTTCCGGATACGTATACAGAATGCGTGAATAAAATAAATAAACTAAATAAAACGAATATGCCTTCTAACTTAGCAGTTGCGTATATGTAAGCATCTAATTTCAGAAAAAACAAGAAAGGAAGCAAACTTCGGCAAGCCGAAGTTTATATACCCTTGCAGTTATTACAAAACGAGTATATTTCGATTTATGTATATGCCTATATTACTAAAAACAATGAAACTTTGTCGATTTTGCGCTGCATTTGGCCATCGTTGCTATGGCAGCTACATGATATTGTTGTCCGATTTTAATTTATTTAAAACCGTAATTCCATAATATTTTAATATTACCAAATCTCAAAGAACAACAAACAAAAACAACAAAGTTATAATTTTTTTGACTTTTTTTTCGGATTGTTCCTATGGGAGCTATATGATACAGTCGCCCGTTACGGCTCGTTCCAACTTATAAACTACCTGCAATAAAAAGAGAACTTGTGGGAAAGATTTAAGCAGATAGCTTTAACACTTAGGGAATAGTTTGCGTAGAAACGGACGGACGGACGGACGGACGGACGGACGGACAGACGGACATGGCTAGATCGACTCTTCTGGTGATGATGATCAAGAATATATATACTTTATAGGGTCGGAAAGTCTCCTTCACCGCGTTACAAACTTCTGACTGAAATTATAATACCCTTTGCAAGGGTATAAAAATTACTTATGGTCCCCACAGGTAGGCACAAATCTTATTTTGAACACGTTCATTATGTAAAAAAATCGTAGTTCGATCAGAAACCCAAGTGAATTCAGTTAACAAGTACAAGTACAATAAATAGATTCTCTGGAATTATCATGAATGTTTTTGACTGCAAAAAAAATGTAAGTTCACTTACACAGCAGGGATAATATAAATATATAATAATATAACGCTTTTAAAGAAGCACAGGTACCCCTATTCAAATTTTATTCAAACAAGAAAGAAAAGCTAACTTCGGGCGGAGCCGAAGTTGATATACCCTTGCAGAATATTCTGTAAATTATATTCTCCGAAACTATTCATATGATGCATTCTTAATACTCATAAAAAATCCCAACTTCCTAACTTTAAAAACACCAAAGTTATGGCATTTCCAATCGTTCAGTTATATGACAGCTTTAGGATCTAGTCGGCCAATCCTTATGAAATTTGGTAAATCAAATTGATTGGCCAAAAATAGATCCCATAGAACTTCCTAACTTTATGGCATTTCCGATCAATCAGTTGTATGGCAGCTATGGGATATAGTCGGCCGATCCCAGCCCTTCCGACTTATATACTGCGTGCAAAGGAAAGAAGGGTGTGTGCAAAGTTTCAATTCGATATCTTTAAAACTGAGAGACTAGTTTGGGTAGAAACAGACAGACGGACATGCTTATATCAACTCAGGAGGCGATCCTGATCAAGAATATATATACTTTATAGGGTCGTAGATGTCTCCTTCACTGCGTTGCACACTTTTGACCAGAATTATAATACCCTCTGCAAGGGTATAAATATAGATGGCTAAACACGTTGAAAACATCAAATGAGAAAAAAACCTATCATTTAAAAGATTTCTATAAGACGTATTTCCTGCTTAAAATATTTATAAGTTAAATAATTAACTATTTAATTTATTCGATTATCTTATTTGGCTCAAAAGGTAAGATTTTTGCAAAGAAAAACTCAAATCCCGCCACTGTGCTACGTTTAAGAGAACTCGCAACTTCTGCGACTTTAGCCGCCTCCTGCCGCATCGTAACATTACAGTGATTACGCTCAGTGAGACTTACGGTTTTATTGTAAGCTGCCGGGTCTGCCATCCTTACACTTGCACTCCTGCACTCAACAAAAAAGTGTTGTATTGCCATAGTTTTTCGAATAAGTCTTCAGTTGTTATATGCAGGCTGCAAATATTTATTTATTCTGTTTACGGCAAGACGAAGTTTATATACCCTTGCACATATGTATTTTGATTTGAACGCCTTTGTATATATAAGCAATATTAAGTTATCTTGATTTTTCTACAAATATTTGTTCTTGTCGCAGCTTTATATTATAGTCGTTCGATTTTTTTTAAAACCTAAAATCTATATTTAAAAACATAAATTATCTATATATTGAGTTTTACGTATTGATCAACAATCAAGCCATACCGCTTTTTCTATTTATTTTTCCATTAAGTTTTCTATTTGTCCTATGACAGCTGTCTGATAGAAATCTGAATTTTATAAAATTAAAATTATAGGAGTATGAAACAAATTTGTTTTATAATACATATATACCAACTGCAAAAGAACAAAAATGTTATATTATTCCAATAGCTTTAAAACTAAGTTCATCGACTCTAATGCTGATCCTGAACAATAACCGTTATACTTTAAATGGTCAGAAGAGTCTTTTTCTCTGTATTGCCAATTCTGACGGAAATTAAAATAGCCTCTGCCAGGGTTTGAAAACCACTTTTAACACATTTTGGAAACCAGATCCAGACAACCAATACATATTTACTATTAATGCCAGAATACTATACTATGGATTTTTTTAATATAAATGAACTTTAACAACAAATACTACAATTATTTATTAATATTCATCCAAAGAGAAAAACTATAAGCCAAATTATGGACATATGTTAGTGGAGGTTTAGTATAAGGAGAAATTAATAGGGTCACTTATTGTAAAAAATATATATATTAATTATTATTTAAATTTAAAACTATTTGTAAGTAGCTAAGGTTATTAATAATAATTAAATTATGGGCTTAAATTTTAAAGTCTAAGAGCTATAAATCAAGTGGTCTTAGCAATCCTCCATTAAAAATACTCCTTGAGAATTAATAAATAAATCCGTTTTTCTCAGTGCATGTAGTAAATGTATACATGTGTGTTGAACTTTGTGAATTGGCAATGCGAAAACTTGGTGGGAAAACTTCAAATGCGCAGCTCGCGCAACACAGACTCCGGCAGTGGCACTATCCTAACTACCACCTGCATTACCAAATCAAGCAGAGCACGTAATGAATCAGTCACAGCGATTAACTTTTACAGCAGGAGCGAGCGAACAAATTACAACTGGCCGTGTCACAAAGTCAGCCTGTCACAATAGCCGCAGGGGATTGGAATGCTCTTAGATCTTCCGAATATCCAGAAAAGTTTAAAGTACTAACTTCTTTTGGGTTCTAGCTGATTTTTTGATCCTGCTATATTAAATATCATTTCGTTTTCGGACCAGTAGAGGTAGCATGCGACGATCCACGCGCCAGTTGGAAGTTTAATGAACCAAAATAAAACGATAAAAAAAAGTACCCTGAGCGACAAAGCTTTAAACAATTTTGGTTAACAAACAACTATTTTTAAACGGCATTGCTGGACAACCATGTTGTATGGTTAGTGATAGAACTGGGGAAGGGGAACTTTAAATGCGTACGAATGTACCGATAATGAACCATATAAATCGAATAAAATATTTATCCGAAAACTTACGGTCTTTTCGATTCCCTAAAAATGACTCATGCGACACGTAATATCAGTTATTATAAAATATTTCATTATTCATTCAGGCAACAGTACGTATGATTGATAAACTATGATATCAAGGCTTAACCCAAAAAACTGTCATTTTGCAACAAATTACTCTGGTGTAAATATAAAGTTTTTTTTATAATAATATGTTTTATCTTTTTTTAAGTAAATTAATAGCATCGTTGATCTGTTGAATCATAAGAATCATCTTGAGTTTTATGGGTATATGTGGAAAATCAAAGATGCTAAGTAAATTTTCCTAATCATTTTTGGATCTTTCCTATTCGAGCTGTAGATATAGTCTTTTGATTTTTAAAAACTGAAAATGTAAAAATGCATTTGATTAAAAACAACGAAGATTTAATTTGTTTCAATTATTTTACCAATTTGTCCTATGGTAGCTATGTATATAATAAAGTGGTCCGATCTGGGCAACAGAACCACAACTTTTGGGAAAGTTTATTACAGATGGCTTTTAAGCTGTAAGACTAGGTTTTATATAAACTCAAGAACATGGCTATATCAACTTATTTAATGATGTTGATAAAGAATATATGTATATACTTTATAGGTTCGGAAAAGAGACCTCCGTTGCAAACTTTTAACTGAAATTATAATAACATCTGTAAGGGTACAACGACAGCTTCAACTAAAATTTAAAAACATAAACGTACTTAATACAAAATACCACAGTCCCTTATTGTTAAATAGTTTCATTTATTAGTAAAAATATAATTGTATTTGATTTGTATATTTAAGTATATTGTTTGTATAATTTTAATTAACAAATATTGCAGCAAATTTCATCTACTAAATTATGGATTACGTTACGTATGTTTCATACGGTTATACGGTTGTTTGTTTTGTTTTGTTTTTGCCGGCGACGCTTCGTTGTCTGCATGTGAGTGTTTACGCTGGCTTACAATTAACGGAAAATTTATCAACGAGTTACAGCAACAAAACGCTTTTCACCACGGACTTACAACAAAATGCTCGTTAGAGTACGTATCTACATCCTTGCGCTGAGTATGTGGAGTACGGATTTCGACCACGGATCACGGCTAACGGCTTACATGAGGTGACAGCCCTCCCGATCTCGGCTGTTCTGTCGTGGCAGCTGCCGCTGGGTAGGCGTTGACTGGGCGGAGGAGCCGCTGACCACCGCTGGGTTCCCGTTTGACTCTAAACTTGCGTGCCGCGTGAGCCGCTGGTGATTTGGACGAAGGTCCGACACAGTCCATTGGTTTCCGTTTGCCTGCTGCGATTTTGGCACAAATTCTCCCTCTTCATCCTCCAGTTCGTGGAGTCCAGTGGCAGTGTCCACTCCCTGCTCGTCGCCTGGGCTGGCGTCCTGAAGAGGCGAGCAGGCTGCGTCCCCCAACGACTGTATGTACTGTTCAAGCAGGTATACGTGCGGTTGCAAGGTGAGGACAAATCCCCGGTACAAAGATCCACTGTGCTCGAAAGTGCTCTGACTTAACTGTTTGAGGGCCGTCTCCGTGCGCCGACAGCTGTGAACCGACTCGCTCCGGATTATTCCGTTTACAATCCGCGATATTGATGCTGCATCTTGCAGAAGGATAGAAAGAACCAGCGCGTAGTCCGTGCAGTTTGCTTCAATAAAGAGCTGCAAAAGATAGCGCAGCTTGATGGACAGCTTTCCTGGCAGTGGATCCACGGCCACGTCGTCCTCCGATGCGGGTAATGAGTACAGCCGGCGGTAGCGAAAGTTGTCAAACGACAACTGCGACCCGGATCTCGTTTTCAAAACTGGTAGCGAGCTGGGTTGCTGCAGTTCTTCCTCCTCCTCTCTAATGCTCGGCTGCAGCTGGGGCGACTGCGTTGCTGCCCCATTAGGCGTGGCTAGGCTGAAGTAGCCAGACTCGGAAGTCTGCGAGGATCCCCCGCCGCCTGTTTGTCGAACGCTGCCAGGTAGCTGGGCAAAGTCGTCCTTGACTGGAGTTGGAAACGGGCTGGGTAGCTGCAGCTCCACGTGTAGCGCCTGCAGGGCTCCGGCAAAGTCATCCAATTTGGCTGCACGCTCTGATTCCTGCGATAGCCAACTGACAAGGTGAAAGTCCAGATAGGCGCACATATAGCCCAAATCCATCAATTTGTGGTTCTGGAGAAGCTGACGAGCATGGCGCTGTAGAATCAGATCGATGCAAAAGGTCTCCCGCTGCTTAGTAGACCGACGACGCACCACTGTGGGTGCTCCCGAACTGGTCGTTTCCATCACAGGCGCAACTCCCGCAGTACCAGCCAACTGCTTGTCTTTGGGCAGATTGCTAGTCACCGTAGTGGAGAAGCTTCGTTCTCTGGCAATGGGACCCAAAACCATGTTGAAGGCATCCGCGTTCTGATTCACCTGTTGCTGTGTGTTTACCTGGGGTGGCGGAGCGATCTTTACATTGACCACCATCGAGGAGCGCGGCGAGTCGATCTCATTGGGGTCAATGGCTTTCAAAAAGCGAATCAGATCCTTGGCCAGTTCCCACTTTCGCTGCTGCAGCGCAATATCAAGTAGCATGGTGGCATATTGCTTGCTTACCACTGAGGGTTCCAAATTCTGCAGAATAATTAGGTAGCTGGCAGCCGTGTCTAGCTGTTCCGACTGAAGACACATCTGGAAAAGATCCTTGGGTTTGCCGGCCATGGAAAAAAGGTAGGGCCAGAGGGCGATCTCGGTTTTTCGGGCACACTGCACAATCGTCTCCAAGTATACGGGAAACTCCCTTATAAAGTCCAGGATGCTGGGCAACTGCGCATCCGGAATGGGCTGTTTGCTCGTGGCCTCTTCCTCAAGAACCTCGTGCAGGAGTAGTTCCAGAGCGTGCGGAAAATAGGGAAGCGAGCGACATGACTGCGCGATCTCCCAGGCGGAGTATCCGAGATTCCGCTTTATCAGCTGGCGCAGCACCATATGCAGATATATTTGTGATTTGCGCTCCATCACGGCGAACGGAAGTGAGAAATGGGAGCCCTGCTCATTGGCGTAAAGCGTGCTTTCGTTCTCCACCCCCAAGACGATGACGTTGTCAAACAGCACGACTAGCGGGTAGAGCTTTAGCGGGAAGCCCAGCATGATCCGCTTGGACATAAAACTATGCAGTCGCTGGGCACTGCCCTGCTCACCCTCGCGCCGCTCCCTTCCCGGCGGCAGGATGGGAAGCCACACCCGCATCCCGTGGGCCCCCGAGTAAAGCCAGAGGCAGTCGCGCATCGCACAGCGCTCCAGGGAGTGCGAAAGCCAGAAGACCTCAACGCAGCTGGCCAGGCACGTGGCCAGCAAGGTGTTGGGTACCTGTTTGGAAAAGATTTGACATTAGCTTTTTATGTACATATTAAATTTATATGATATGTAGAAATATGAAAAGTAACTGAGACCGTCATATTGCCTCAACAAAGTTTTATCTGGTTCTCTAGGTGCAGATCGAAAATCGGAAAACTAAGATATTTACCCAAAATCTACATGACATTCCAATTAAATCGATAATAATTTAATGAGTTTGAAGAGATCAGTGTGTATCGCGAGAATATAATGTGCAGATAACCACACGGTCAGTATAATAGATATATTAGATATATAAACTTACACTTTTCATTGGCAGCTTAGGATATATCTATTTTGATTAAATGATTAGCCAACCCAACAAATTAACCAATTAGTAAGTTTTACGTTAAACGCTATTAGGCCGAGTGAATCAAAAGTTCGCAAATTTCTTTAAATAAAACGAAATGACCTTGATCTACGTACGCATTAAACACGACGATTGGGAAACTCTGCTACTTTCCAAAATAATGCAGATATGCTTAGAAAAGCCTATATTTCTATATATACCTGTTCGCCGGCGTCGCGCTGGATCATCAGGATGCGGCCGCACACATTTACTATGATAGTTTCTGCCTGCTCCCCACCCTGCTGCTGACCTTGCGGCTTTAGTTCATTCTTGAGGTTCGTGACCGTCAGACTCACAATGCAGGCGGGGTGAATGCAGATGCTCTTCACATCGAGCTCGTAGGCGCACTCAACATCCAGGGCGTATGCCGATTTCTTAGACATGTTAAACAGGCTTACGATCCCATCGGCAGTGAGTACAATCAACTGGTTTCGGAATGAGTTCAGGCTTATTACAGGCGCTCGTACCTGCAGCTTGTGGCCGAATTGGTTGTCTAGTTTGCAATCCGCCGGATAGCAGCGAAGCTCATCGGTGCGGTCCAGTAATGAATAGCAGCCCATGACCACAAAGCCATGCCACCAGAGCAGACCGCCGGAGACAACGAAATCCTTCTCCTGCGACTCGTTGCCGAATAGCTTCCACCGTCGGGTCACCAACGAGTAGTGGGCCAGTCCAGTGCGTCCAGCCACTGCCAAATGGAGTCCGTCCGGATCGATTGCAGCATATCGGATTGGCCAGTTGGTGGCCGCGTAGTTTAGTGGCAACTGCAAGACGGTCCAATACTTGCTCTCCGTGAGAATGCTGCCCATGTGCGGTCTTTGTTTTAGCTCCAGGCAATCGCCATCTCCAGACACCGCATCATCCGAGCCCACGCCGCTTGAGGGGAACGTGGCTTGACTCCCGGCGTACGACAGCTCTAGATTGTTTCCCTGGTTAAGGTACAGGCAGTCGTCTCCCTGCAGCAGGATGTGCGGATTGGTGGTCATGCAGGGATTCATGCTAAGCGCGCTCTTCACAAACTGCAGCTGCAGAACATTGCTCTTGTCTTTTTCCGGCTTTTCCGGCGGCTGCTGCGTCAGCATGAAAAGTTGGTAGCCCTCGGTAGACCACTCAAGGCGGCGTAGTTTGAGTGGATTTTGCCGAACTAGATCTACGTTGAGACCAAAGTCCCAGCTCAAAGTAGACATTAATAATGCTCCGAAGGTACTCCATAGGGACAAGCCACCATTCGTCCAACTTACGGCCAGGACGCAACCATCAGGGCTCCATTTCAGCTCGTTCACCGCCCCAAGACTGCCTGGCAGCACATTCTCCGTGAGCATCAGACGGTGCGAAAACTCTAGTCCTCCGGTAGCATCATCAATCGCATACACATTCACCGCCGAACTCTCCTGCCCGTAGGCCAAAAGACGGAACTTGTGGTTGACACTGCACACGCTCGCATCCTCCACGTCCGGAACCCAGAATCCGTGCATGTGGTCCGTCTCAAATCTCAGATGGTTGGCAATCAGGAAGGCAGCACGTCGATCGCTGAAGACGGCTGCACAGCCGCCGATGAACGGCGAATACTCCAGCGAGGCTACGTAGGAGTCCCTGCTCAAGGGCGGCACATTCCGGGCCGACGCCTGCTGTGGCTGCTGCTGAACGTAGAAGGGAATGTCGCGCAGCTTGATGGCAGCCAGGGCTGGCAGCTCCAGTTCGTTCTCTGCGTGCTCCAATTGAGTCCACTGCAGACGCAGAAGCTCACAGGACTGAGTGGCCAGCAGGAGTTCGCTGAGACTGATACAGCACACAGTGGTGATGACGGAGCCCAGAGTAACACTGCACAGTTCGCGCAGGCTCAGTCGTGGGATGTTCTCCTTGATAAACAGCTCGGCTGAGTCCCGCTTGAGGCTGGCGGCAGGCGGATCCACCTGCAGCAGGATCCCACTGCCGTTGGCGTCGAAGTCTAGTTGGTACAGCAAAAGGGCGCCGGAGGCGGTGAGCAGGGCCAGTTGCCGGGAGTCCGGCTTCCACACGATCAGCTGGTTGGAGCCGTACTGTCGCAAGGAGTCCTCCGTACGCCGGAAGTAGGCGATGGGAATGAGCGGATTCGCATACCAGATGCCCAGAAACTCATCGCCCACGGCGGCCACGAGTATTTTGACCGCGTCGCAGCAAATGTGCCGGATGCTGGCGTTCTCGCCGGGTAGCGCCAGTCCCACCCGCTTAGGCCATCCCACGGGAAAATACATCCTCCTAGTGAAAAGTTACTGCGCAAACGAAAACTGCATTAGCAAGGGCAGGAATGCGCAAAATATGTTTTAACCTGCTGGCGGGTACGGGTGCATTTACATTTTGTGGGTTGCGCCCAGTTTTACATGATATCCCTCGCCCAATCAACACTTTAACAAGACATTCCACAGCACAACAAAAATTCTGCGCGATTTACGCGTACACAAATGGGAGTGTTGGCAAGCGTCCCGAAATCACAGCTGTTTGCTAATCGGCGTTTCGCACCACTGATTTTGTTTTAGGGACAGTGCTGACAGCTTAGCTATTTCCTGTAATAAGGCTCGTCCAGACCGGGCTCATCTGCCTCCACAACATCCATTATAACTAATTGTGCTTTAAATGAACGGAATAAGTACCATCCATAGCACTTGAGGTTCACTTTTATGAAGCGCAAACTTCATTTCTTTACAAATAATTGGGCCGAGATTTTTTACTAGACCAATTTCCTAAAAAATACCGTTATTTTTGTGGTTTTTGCCAATTTTTCCCAAAGTATAACCTTAATTATTATTAATTAATTTTCTCCTCCAGCGCCACTAAAAATATTGAATACCCTACTCCAAATGCACCGACCTTGCAATCTTTACGCTCAGTTTTTCTTTATTCTGGTTTTTCAAAAAGCACAACTCAGAAATCTGGTCACCATTAAATAATTTTTTTTGCCAGACAAATATGTTTTTCAACCTAAGTAATACTTTTTAAATAAAGAACCATAGAGCCAAAAAGGAATATTTAATTTGTTTTACAACTGCAAGACAAAACCATTTTTAAGCTAGGATTAACTTTGATTTAAAATAGACATAATTGATTCGTCGAAATTCAATATTTGAGTAGGCAACATATTTTAATACTCGTCAGTGAGTGGCAGATTTCTCACAGGCAAAGCACAGGCAAAATTATTAATTAAATTATTTTAAATATTAATCGTTAACATCTTGGTAAGTTGGCAGCACCTGACAGTTCCCGATTATTTGTTCATTAACTGGTTCAGTCGCGTACGACAGTCAAATTCGGCGAATTAAAAACTACATACATACATCAGCCGGCTTTTGAGCAGTATAATACAGATAATTAAAGACATATTCCCAAAATGACTGCATTCGAGGGTACTTAACTGTTAATATTTAATCAGCTTGTTGTTAACTAATCCCTCCCCGCAGAGTTTGGCGTGCTCCCGGAGCTGGGAAAGGCCACAGACGAGTTGGACTGGACGTAAAGGGAAAACCACTAGGGTTTCTGCAATTAATAACACTTTTAATTTACAGCCTTCCCACTGATGTCCAGGCGGAGGCCATTCCTCTAATACTGGGTGGTGGCGATGTGCTGATGGCCGCCGAAACCGGATCGGGAAAAACGGGTGCCTTCTGCCTGCCCATCCTGCAGATCGTGTGGGAGACTTTGCGAGATCTGGAGGAGGGAAAAGTGGGTAAGGGCGGTGGAAGTGGACTATCAGTGGCTCCCTGGACCATGTCATTCTTCGACCGCGGCAACGCCCTCGCCGTCACTCCCGATGGCCTACGCTGCCAGTCGCGGGAGTTCAAGGAGTGGCACGGGTGCCGGGCCACCACTGGAGTCCGGGGCAAGGGAAAGTTCTACTTCGAGGCCACGGTCACGGACGAGGGCCTGTGTCGCGTCGGGTGGTCCACGCAACAGGCGAATCTCGATCTAGGCACCTGCCGCATGGGCTTCGGATTCGGTGGCACCGGCAAGAAGTCCAACAACCGCCAGTTCGACGACTACGGTGAGGCCTTCGGTAAAGCGGATGTCATTGGCTGCCTGCTGGACTTGCAACGTTTGGAGGTGAGCTTCTCCAAAAATGGACAGAACTTGGGAGTCGCCTTTCGCCTGCCGGAGAACTTAGCCAAGGAGACCTTCTACCCGGCCGTGGTTCTTAAAAACGCCGAAATGCAATTCAACTTGGGAAAGACTGACTTCAAGTACGCTCCGGGCAATGGATTCATGGGCGCCTGCCAGGCTGGAGCGGAGCACAGCAAGGCCAATCCACTGGCCAGTCCCGCAGCTGGATCCGCTTCTGCCAAGCCAGCACCGAACGCCCCCCAGGCCATTATTATAGAGCCCAGCAGGGAGCTGGCCGAGCAGACCTACAACCAGATTGAAAAGTTTAAGTACCATCTGAGCAACCCCGAGGTGCGCTCTCTGCTTCTAATCGGCGGCGTGAGACTGGAGGAGCAAAAGGCGCAGCTGATGCATGGCACACACATCGTAGTGGGCACACCCGGGAGGCTAGAGGAAATGATCAACAGCGGCCTGGTGCTGCTCACTCACTGCCGCTTCTTCGTCTTAGATGAGGCGGACGCCCTTCTGAAGCAGGGCTACACCGAACTGATTGATCGACTGCACAAGCAAATCCCTAAGATCACAACAGACGGTCGCCGGCTGCAAATGGTTGTCTGCTCGGCTACGCTGCACGCTTTCGAAGTGAAGAAGATGGCCGAGCGCCTGATGCATTTTCCCACCTGGGTAGATCTGAAGGGCGAGGATGCCGTGCCGGAGACTGTGCACCACGTGGTTTGCCTTGTTGACCCGCAGGCGGACACCAGCTGGGAGTCGCTGCGCCATCCAATTAACACCGACGGCGTCCACGCCCAGGACAACGTTCATCCAAGCAATCCTTCCAAAGAGACGCAGTCGCAGGCTGTGAAGCTGCTCAAGGGCGAGTACTGTGCCCTAGCTATTGATAAGCACAAGATGGACCGAGCCATCATATTTTGCCGCACCAAGCAAGACTGTGACAACCTGGAGAGATACCTAAAATACCAGTGTGGTGGGCAACGCTACTCGTGCGTCTGCCTGCACGGCGACCGTAAACCCCAGGAACGCAAACAGAACCTGGAGATGTTTAAGCGGCAGGAGGTCAAGTTCCTAATTTGCACGGATGTGGCGGCCCGCGGTCTAGACATCACAGGACTACCTTTCAGTGAGTTATCAATTTGCCCTTGCACACAGATCTAGAATAAGTTAGATCAAGAGAACTCCATGAATAGTGAAAATATTGCAAGAGAATCAATTAAGAGGGATATAAATGAAATAAATGTAGTTGGTTTTTGTATCGTCCTATTAAACAATAATTGTAGTTATTGGATTACTTTTGTGTTATAGAAGAAATTATAATATAACCGACGTATGACCTCGAGTAATCCTATAACTACAATTGACGTAAATTAATTTAATTTTATTTTGATAACGAATCAAAGCCGCGGCCCTATTAAATTTCTGAGAATAAAACAGACAGCGTCCGTTGTCCGTGTCCGTTTCATTCCTGAATCATGGATTAATTTAATTAAAAAAATAAAATAGGGATCCCTGGGATAACCATCAAGAAAACAAGATCTTATTTGCCCAAATTGTTTCCATGACAGCTTTCAATCCAGTGATGGTTCCATATAAACTGCCGTATTTTCATTTATATAGGGCCACGAAAATATATAGAAAGAACGCGTGTTGCTGAGATTACTTTTTTTGCAATTCTGATTTCTATGGTTTTTATTCTAAATATTTTTATATCATTTTTGGATTTGATATCCTTACAATTAATTTCCGGATTGAGCACATGGAATATCCTATGAATCCTAAATAGTATTATATTTATTTGAAAAACTTATTTCACTATTTCTGGTACATAATAACATCAATAATTCATTTTCCTTCCGCCGTTAGTGATCAACGTAACGCTTCCCGACGACAAGACCAACTACGTGCACCGAATCGGACGAGTGGGCAGGGCGGAGCGCATGGGTCTTGCCATTAGTCTGGTGGCCACGGTGCCGGAAAAGGTGTGGTATCACGGCGAGTGGTGCAAGTCGCGCGGCCGCAACTGCAACAACACCAACCTAACCGACGTCCGTGGATGCTGCATCTGGTACAACGAGCCGAACCTTTTGGCCGAGGTGGAAGATCACCTGAATATCACCATCCAGCAGGTGGACAGGGCCATGGAGGTTCCAGTCAACGACTTCGACGGCAAGGTTGTGTACGGCCAGAAAAATTTGAACATGGGCAGCGGCTACCAGGACCATGTCGAGCAGTTGGTGCCCACCGTGCGAAAGCTGACCGACCTGGAGTTGCAATCACAATCTTTATTTTTGAAACGCCTTAAGGTCTAACGCGAATCTGGAGCGGTATTCGTTTGCTAAGCAAGGAGAGGGTATGGTGAAATGAGGCGACTGCATGACCGACTCATGCGGGAATACTTTTGCGGCACAGACACACATAAATATTTAGGAAATCGGAGCTCTAGCTCTGCCATTACGAGTAAACATTCAATTAAACTAACATTAAAATCTTCTGTCTAAAGAGTAAACAGCCTCGGTTGGGAGATGGAGTCCGTTTGCCATCACTACTCCTCCTCCTCCTCCTCCTCGTCCTCCTCGTGAAACTCGGTCCGCATCTGCTGCAGCTGTCTGAGCTGCTGGCACAACTGGTTACCAAACGACTCTACATAGCGTGGACTGATCTTGTCCAGCAGCGCGTAGGGCGTTTCGAAGATCTCTTCCTGCTCATCTTCTTCCTGGTTTTGTCCGTTGCGGAGCAGGGCGGAGATCCGTGGATCCTCGTCTATGGTGTCGTACTGGGAGGAGACGATTTTGAAGCCACGACTGGTCACCTGCACGCAGCAAGTGGCGCTTTCAATGGTGCGGATGTTAAGGTAGATCTGCGTGGCATCGCTCGCCAGTTTGGAGGAAATGCATATCTCCGCGACGTGTGCCTTCACATCGTTGATGATGGCGTTGGCCTCGTCCTCGCAGTTGAAGGCCTGCTCCTCACCAAGCTCCGCGCTGGTTTTTGGTTCGCCCATCCTGTCAGGTTCGCAAGGAAAGCTTAGGCTCGCCTTTTAATTGAATCCCAGTCGATTTTGTTCGGTTCTTACAGGCGCAACATGTCTTTTCTTTTCCATATGTCACAGCAGCTGTCTGGCATCTAACACGCGTTAGTATATTTTAGATGGCGGAATGGGAGAGGTACGTTCCGATTTTCGTTTTCTCTAAACAATACCACATTTTATTTGATCATTTAAGCCTAGTACTCAGATCGACGAATATGCCAGTCATGAGAGAGAGTGAGAGCCAAACAGCTGTCGTTCACTTTTAGTCAGGCTTTTTATTCACCTCGGTACTCAGAGCGACGGAAAAATACCAGAAAATTACTTCGCGCTGCCAACCACGTGAAAAAAACTTTTGGTGAGCCCTAGCGTAAAGAATTAAAAATGTAATCTTTTGGCGTGCGCTTCTCACTGGACATTTTAATAAATGGAGGGAAAAAATCAAAAAACCCGCAAAAGTCGATTGCAGGAGTTTACATGTGAGGAGAAAATAACATCAATACTATCTGGTGTGCCTCTTGTCAGAGCAAAGTGTTTCTTAGGTCATAAATGTACGAAAAAACACAATAAAAGTGCAGCTATGAACTTTAAATTAGCTAATAATTATCAGTAAATTAAAAAAAAAACTGTTATGCCCTCTTCTCACAGAGCTCCATCCACCATCCGTTGAACGGATGGTTAATAAGGTTTTACCGTTCCGAAAATTCCGAGATAGTTTCCCATCCAAATTTGACGGACATTTTTATGCGATAGTTAGGCGATGTTTTTATGGTGCAACTCTGAGTTCTTCTTCTTGACAGTGGAAATTGGAACATTCACACGAAAATTAAAAAAAATAATGGCGGGTAACTTTTGAACAGGAAGGCGCCAATTCAAAAAATGCTTTTTATACTTGTAATAATTAATTAATTACTGCTCAATCCGTATGGCAGCATTAGGTGTTGCTTCACTCTTTCCTAGGCGCATACCGTACTCACAACATGGAGCAGAACATTTAAAATAAAATAAAATATGAAATTATAATAAAACAAAGAACAAACATTTATATATAAAATCAACTTCATGTGTTACCATTTAGACAATATTGGTTAATAGCTGTTCATATTTTGTCTGCAGGCTGGCAAAAATCTGCAGACGTATTAGTTCGATTTGGTTGTTCGCGTAGATCACTTTCAGTCTGTTACCAGGTATCATTTATAACGCTGTTGTGCTCATTTTAAATGTTGTGCAAAATGCAACGGACTAAAATGATGAGCCACAGCTGTTCAGATCAGCTGTTATCGGATGGTGGATGGTGTATGTTCTCTGTGGGAATCGGAGTTTCACATTTGTCAAAAATCCCAACCGTTTCAGACGGATGGACTCTATGGGAAGAGGGCATTAAATTTAAATTGAATTGTTTTTTAATTTCTTTGTACAGCGGCAGACTTGTCTTGCCAAGGTAGTTGAAAATATCTTTTAAAAGCTCTTTCCCGCAAATACGATATTTGAATTTTAACTGCTTGTCAAAAAACCCATCTGATGGATGAACTCTCGAAATTTTGGTCACACTGGAATGATTAAAGTTTTTACGCTAGCGGACTCGTTTGTCGATCTGAGTACTAGGCTTTACTTTAAATACTTCGACTTCCTTAAGTCTAGTACTCAGATCGACAAACGAGTACCCTAGCGTAAAATCTTTAATCTTTCCAGTGTGACCAAAATTTCGTGAGTTCATCAGAATTATGTCGTACTGTCAATCATTTGGTTTGTTGACAAGCAGTTAAAATTCAAATATCAATATTATCAGATATTATCAACTACCTTGGCAAGACAAGTCTTCAAGTTTTTTTTATTTTACTGATAATTATTTGCTAATTTAAAATTCATAGCTGCATTTTTATTTTTTTTTTTTTACCTAAAAAACATTTTGATCTGACAAGAGGCACCCCATTTAGTATTAATGTTATTTTGTCCTCACATGTAAAATCCTGCAATCGACTTTACCAGGTTTTTTATTTTTTCCTCCATTTTTTAAATGTTCAGTGAGAAGCGCACGCCAAAATATTATTTTTGCCTGGGTTTATCAAAGTTCTTCCAGGTGGTTGGCCGGAAATTTTCTGGTTTTTTCGTCGTTCTGAGTACCGGGTGATAAAAGCCTGACTAAAGTGACGCCAGCTGGCGTCGTTTTGTCGATCTGGTACTGGCTTAAAGCAATTGTTTTGATTGATCGTTCCAATGGAAACTATATGATATGACTATATCCGATTATTACTAAAGTAAAACCGTATTTCTGAAATTGTTCAAATTGAATATATCTCGGAGTATATGGGTATATATAAAAATATAAAGTATTATAATGTTAATTTCCTTTTTCCCGATTGTTCCCATGTCAGCTTTATGATACAGTCTTTCGATATTTATAAAACTGCTTAACTTAATCTTTTAAATTGGTTTCTTGTATGTTTGTGGACATGTATCAAATAGCGGCTTTAAAGTCTTAGAAGAATATTAATTTTTGTTCTAAAAATTGTTTACTGGATAAACCGAAAATGAAAAATATTACACGCTTTCAATTTAAAAACTCACAATGATTAAGTCACGTTCAGACTTGTATAAAAAAAGCGTGATTAAATAAACGTTGTTTTATGTTTTAAAACGTAGTGTTGATATTTTTAAGAGAAAATCAGAAAAGAGCTCAAGTAATTGGACCGCCGTGTTGTACATCTCTAAAGTTTTCTCAATTAATTTTTAAGCCTAGTGCTCAGATCGAAGAAATCTGTTAGCTATGAGGGAGAGCAAGTGACTGCATCTGGCGATCGCCCAAAAAAAAATTTTACTACCGGTGAAAGTATGTCAGGCTATTTTTAATGGTAAATGAATGCTAAGTTTTTAAACTAAGTTTTACTTTTGTAAACCGTTCCCTTAGGATGGTGCTCTGTGTGAATGGGCTTTTAAAAACCCAATTCTGTGTTCTAACCACCACCGTTTCGTTTTCGTGGCTATTTACGCACATTATTTCTTTGGTATATTTTTCGAAGCCCGTGGTGTTTTTAAACGGTGCAGCTACGGTCACGTCGGATCCGTTTGGGATTTCATTGCGAAAAAATAAAAGAATCAAGGCAACGGCGCGGCGACGACGACTCAACTGCAATTTGAAGAAAAGTTGTGGGTGCTTGGCAGACAGAGATTCAGGGCGTGTGACAGCGATCGCGAGTGTAGTGCTAATTACCCGTTCGCAGGCAAAGTGACACAGGCACGAGCGGCAAAATGAGCGCACCTGGCATGGATAAAAGAAAACTCTCGTAAGTATTTGCAGTGTTCCTTCGTTTTTCCTCCACTGCGCACTCACACACGTCGTCGGCAGAGTACACACACAGTCACACACTGTTCTGTGTGTGAGTGTGAGTAGCAGCTGCGCGCAGGCAGCGCGGTTGGCGTAGAATTGATTTTTCGCGGCAGAAGTTTTCTCGAGCCTGCCCAGCAGGCATTTCCTTCGCTGTGACGGGATAAGCACGGATCAGGGCCGAGGGAAAGATGTGGAGGGGGAGAGTGGCGGGGCAGCAAGAGCAGACAACCCGACAAACGATTTCGTCCTGGACAAGGCCAAGGACAAACTCCTGCAATCCTACGAATGTCGATTATATTTCAAGGAAAAGACAACAATCGCTGTTGTACCCGGTATTCACGGAGTTTAGAGGCCATATTTTTGCAAAAGTATGTAACAGGTAGACAAGAGTTTCCGATCCTGTAACGTACATATGTATATCTTGACCAACAGCCGCTTCGACAAGATATCAAAACCTATAGGGGCTGTATTATACAGAATGGACATGGAGTCTCTTGACTTATTCATGACTCACAACATTCCTAATATTTTAATAAGATTCAACTGAAAAGTGTTTCAAATCTAACCATGCTAAAGAGAGTTAGCAAGAATAATTGATTTCGCTAATACGACGCTTGCAATTTTGACTTTTCTATAGCTGACTATTTTCATGTTTACTCTTCGTGCAACTCATACAGAATTTCCTATAAGTGAGCGATAACAACGGACCTCCAGATTCGCTAACTAGCCGGAGCCCGTTATCAGCCATAGAGTTTTACAGTCGTGCTAGCCCACTATCCCCTTCGGCCTGATATGAGTAATGCCAGCACGAACTGCTTTTATTTGGCCCAGTTCTGGGCGCTGTGCAAGGCGAAAGCGAGTTGGTTTTGCTTGTCGTGACGCCTGCCAGCGTCCTTGGCCCTGTGCAGCCGCCCATTTCCCACTGACCCTGGGCTTCCATCCGCTTGCGCCCCTAATCACCCTCATCATCGTGGTCCTCAACCACTTTGACAAGCGCTTGCCGTCTTATCAGCTCGCAGATTCTGCCCGCGCTCAAAGCGGGTGCAGACAAAGCTTCCCCTCATGCACTGGCCCGGCCTATAAATAGCACCCACCTGCTCAGGAAAATCCATACGGTGTGCATGTGGAAGGGCGCAATTTATGCTGCACGCGACCCTGCTGCAGAGCCAGTTATGCCACCTGCTTACGCCCTGGATGCCCCCAATGCCAACGCCTGGTCCTCGGGTGCAGGCAAGCCCAGAGGCCAAGTGCTCCCTTGGATGTGCTCCCATCGCGTGCCACAGCTAACTGTTGCTGTGGTGACTCATAGCCCACAGGTTTTAGCCCTTGGCTATAATCGCACTCGGCCAGAGAGTGACTTACGCTGCTGAAAAAATGTCTGCGGCACAGTACAACTCCGAAGTCTTATCTGACTATTCTTATCAGCCATTAATTCCAAATGCCGCACAGTGGATAGTAACCCCACTATAACGCTGCGATCGTCATAATAGTATTTCACTTCTTTATCCAGCACATCGGGCGACTCGCTCTACGAAATCCTGGGACTTCCGAAGACGGCCACCGGCGATGATATCAAAAAGACGTACCGGAAACTCGCACTCAAATACCATCCCGACAAGAACCCCGATAATGTCGATGCGGCCGATAAGGTGAAATTTAGGCGATTAATTTCGTCCGTAACTCACTTTTTAACGTCCTAATTTCTGCAGTTCAAAGAGGTGAACCGGGCCCACTCGATACTGAGCGACCAGACCAAGCGCAACATATACGACAACTACGGATCCCTGGGCTTGTACATAGCAGAACAATTTGGCGAGGAAAATGTCAATGCGTACTTCGTGGTCACTTCGCCGGCTGTGAAGGTAAGGAATCGCAGGCAATAACGTCGTTGGACGAGTTGAATAATCTCTGATCTTCTTCACAGGCGGTGTTCATTTGCTGCGCAGTGATCACTGGATGTTGCTGTTGTTGCTGCTGCTGCTGCTGTTGCAACTTCTGCTGCGGCAAATTCAAGCCGCCGGTCAACGAGTCCCACGACCAGTATTCACATCTGAATGTGAGTGATGTTTAAATTGGCAGAGCCAAATTCAAGTTTCTCCCCGCCCCCAAACCCAGTCCGCTAGTAAATGAAATCATTTTGATTTAGTTGAGAAAAGAGAAAACAAGAAAAACAATCTGGTGCAATGCCAATACTCTGGCTCTAACGCATGCTTCCCATCCACCTCCACTGTAATATTGCCAACTAAAAACACTTAACCAATTTTGATGATTTTTGTGAGGAGATCCGTATTGTGGTTCCGTTTGCAAAGCTAGTGTTTAGTCAAAAACGTGCTCCTACATCTGCTATCAACGCTTGCTAACTAGCTTAACCGATCAATAAACGACTAACCATTTTCTAAGTATAATTTAATAGTATAATTTATCAGCTTTTTCGGCACGCCACTTCCTTTGTTTGCTTAAGACCAGTACATACACTCGAATCTCTGATTGCACAGCTTAGTTCTTAGTTTTTCGTTGGGGTAAGTATAAAGTTTCGTTTTGGTTTTTGGTTCTCGGTACTCAATACACGGCAGAGATCAGTAGCCTGGTTTCTGGGACCAGAGGTAAACACTACTAACCCACCACACAAACTGTTACGATCAATGCGAGTTATATTTAATTTTTCAAAATTTCATATTGATTCTATGTTTTGTAATGTACTTCACGAAAATCATCAAATGCTTCCTACGTTTTCCCTCTCTATCTATTGATGTAAACTAATGATAACTTCACCGCTCGGATTTTGCTGCGACTGAGTGTTTGCGAAATCGAATTTCCAGACAAAAATCGAGCGATTTTGATTTCATCCACGATTGCTTTTCTTGTTTTTCCGTGCCCCATTCCGCATTCAGTTTTAGTTCGCACCTACATCAGCAGCGTTCTTCCTTTGTTTGTTTGCAAGCTAAGAAAGAGAAGCCGACGATTTAAGTTTCTATTTTTGTTAAACTTTTTTTTTCTCAAAACTGCGATCGACTCATCATATCCACCACCTACTACCACCCACAACCACCACACACTCGCTCTCGACCGCGCCGTTAGCGCCCTGATGGCAATCGAGAGGTCAACGATTTGCCACCGCATTTGGGACAGCCGCCACGTCTTGTAAGTATCCGAATCGAAAATGATAACAGCACGAGTACCGCATGAACTCGGGGCAACATCACCTGCCGCCTGCCACCCGTCACCCACCGATTAATTAACGCAAAGCCAATAACCAAATCCGAACTCTAGTTAAACGGTAACCAATTAAAATTTATATGTTTCAATGGAACAAGTCAAACTAACATTTAGTCGCAAAATTAACACGAAAGAGATCCCACGAAGAGATGACAAAAAAGGAAATTTTCTTTAATAAGTTTGTGAGAATGGGTTCGCCATTCTTCTGCTGTAAATGCTTGGGTAAATTTCTTATGATTTTCTTACTTTGCTATCATCTTACTAATTTTAATTTTGTAGTATTTTGCTTGTCGTGTAATTGTAAGCACAACAGTATTTTAATCGTAGCTTAGCTGTAGAATAGTGAACATGGCTTGTAGATAGCTCACCCACGAATTTTCTTGACTAAACATTGCCGAAGGTACCATCCCTCCAAGCTCTCAAAAATTAAACGCACCGTTGAAGTTAAAGCAAAAGTTTGTCTAATCACTTTTTTGTGTGTCCTGCAGGAGGACGCCGATCTTGACGACGTGAATCTAGGAGCGGGCGGAGCCCCCGTGACCTCACAGCCGCGCGAACAGGCCGGAGGACAGCCCGTTTTCGCCATGCCGCCTCCCAGTGGAGCCGTGGGAGTCAACCCTTTCACCGGTGCTCCCGTGGCTGCTAACGAGAACACATCGCTGAACACAACGGAGCAGACCACTTACACGCCAGGTATATAAACAGTCGGTCCAGAAGTCAGCCTCTCTGCCAGCCCGCAGAGAAGGTAGCCAGTCTAGCGTCTTTGACCATCGAACTTGTTATTGTGCATAAATCGAACAAATATTGTAACCTTCGGTCGCTGGATAAGTGGCGCAGGCACTCAGTCACCTCTCGACATAGCCCGTCCAGCGATCAGATTAACACCTCCTAGCAGTTAAGCTCGTGTATTCTGCAAGGTATTTTTTAGACACTCCCTGTGTATGTAACGTCTCACACATGCGCAGGCATAACCATTCGTCCACGCGAAGATGGGATCCACCTACATAATCATATTACCACACACTGCCCGAGCGACGGGATAGGCATTGCCTTGATTGATTGATTCGCCCTCGTATATTCCCTAGGTTTGTGGCAGTCGTTTTCAAATCCCCCCTTTTGAAGGACCGTTTTCCAGATCCATTTTCAAGATTTTTTCAAGCTTTAGTTACCGTCTCGATTTCGTTGGATTATCCTTATTACCATCTGTATGTTTCATAAAGAGATTAAGACCTGTGAAATTCATTAAGATTAAGTTTGATTTTTTTTTATTTTATCTTTTGTTATGCAACTTGAACATTTTAATTTGTTCTCACTTTTCACTGTTTACTATTCTCTCTCTCCCTTTCTCTCCACCTTTAGATATGGTTAATCAAAAATATTAGTCAAGTGCTGCGAGCGAATCAAGCCCCATGTGCATGCGTACGCCACACATTCAGATACAGACACAGAAAAATACAAACCCCTAAATCGTAACAGAAAAAGAAAACCAGATTTATTTCCTAATTATTAAAGTTGTTTTTAAGATGCGCGATATGTTGAAGCGAGTAAACATAAAAACCTATGTATTTATTTTAAGCCGTAGCACTTAGCTCTAATTTTAAACAATCTTACTTGGTGGCGGCCTCGTGGCCAGTCGTGTTGATCTTGTTCCACTTCGGATAAGTTTCACCAATTCCATTGTTTAAGCCAGTTACCTAGCTCTACAGCTATATAAAACTCGAATCGATAGCCAAGCTGCGCACCCACCATCTCCACCTATCCAGCCATGCTAAGAACACCTGCGGTGTTAATTAAATTATATATCGGGAGTTTATCTAGACATTTGCTTGGGGATCGGATCCCTTTCGGCGTAGCTCCGTGACTTGGGAGTCAGCCGCAGTGGACAATGAATCGACTTCTCGCGAAGAGAGGCACTGTAATTATATATATGTATATGATATGTGTATCTAGTTTGCATTTGTGTCGTCGCCTAGTCTAGCTTAATTGTTCGCAAGATCGCCTCTTCACCGATTGTTTCTGTTAATTTGCACTAAATTGTTAAAGCCCAAACTACTTATGTAAAGAAGATGAATTGTCGAGCGACGCGCCAAGCAGATTGCTCCGATCCGATTCTAATGCAAATGTAAATAAGTCAACTTAAGCAATTAATCATCACACAGTCAAGCAGCAGAGGTCGATGAAGAAGGACACTATAAAAGGCGAAAGTTAATGGAAAGATAAATTATATAACAGATATTAATAATCCTCTCTTTATATATATAAATTAAATACGAGTAATCAAAAGTTAAATTGTAACCCCTGAAAGTATTGCACATATGTATTCTAAAATTATTTTCAAAATGAATTGTATCCTGTTTGATTTTCGTTTAATTGTTAACCCGCTTTTAAATGTAAATGAATGCAATTAGTACGGCAGTAGCTAACTTTTATATACCTAGAACCCCCCATTATAAATCATTGACATAAATTATGCGGATCAGCTCTGGGCCAGGTTTGAACTTATAGGGTTCGTATGTCCGAGTGTTCCTGGCTCATCTATAGAAGAAACATGCATATATGAAATTCAATTAATGATAATTACATTTTGAGGTCTTGCCTGTGTATTTATTGTTCGTACAAGTCAAAGGCAAAAATACTAAGTAAACTAAATTTAAACTTAACAATTGTTTCCAAATTTCAATTGTATTCTGGTATAACACGAAGAAACCGAAATAAATTTACTATACAAACTCACGGCTGTGTCCTGTTCTTGATGCTCCCACAGGGTATGCCCCAGTCGACTCTGCCGCTGGAAAGCTCCAGTAGGTTGGTAAACAAACCCCGTTCTAGGGATGAACTTTCAACGGCGCCAGCTGACTGCAGTAGCTTTCACTCTCTCCGCTCTGGTTTGTTTTGTTTTGGGGCAGTAACGGGCAACCGCCGGCACATGCGCTCTGCCCGCTCCCCGGACTCTCTAAACTTCGCCGCAGAGTTTTCCGCCTCAGAACCCGAAGGGCAGTCCGTCGGAGAGTTCCAGCGAAGTGCGGACAAAGGAGAAGACTTTTCCTGGTTGCTGCTCCTGCTGCTGCGCTGCTCCTGCCAGAAATACAGAAGTGGAAAATGTG
The DNA here is from genome assembly GCF_018152115.1 of Drosophila rhopaloa. Lineage (NCBI taxonomy): Eukaryota > Metazoa > Arthropoda > Insecta > Diptera > Drosophilidae > Drosophila > Drosophila rhopaloa. Next base: position 230,138 of record NW_025335052.1, read on the forward strand.
ATGTGCTCGCTTTAATTGTCGAGGATAAATCAATTCCGCTGTTAACCAGATTACTGGCGCGTACGTAGCTAAAGGCAGCGGAATCGAATTGGCCAAGTCGGAGGCAGGCCGTGGAAAAACCCCCCTCGCGAACCAGTTCGTGGCAGTGTGTGTGTGTGTGTGGCTTTTCGCCTTACTTTTTTCATGCGCAATTTGGGTTACAAAGCGAGAAAAACTCTGCTTAAAATGCATTAAAATGTTTTAGGCACGGGCTTCATTGATTTTCCTACGCACAAAAGTATGTTACACGAAGTCCAAACCAGCAACAGGAACAGGAACAAAGGAAGTAGACCAGCGATGAGGACAAAGACGCGAGTAAGCTGCTTCTAGCTGCCCAGTGGTCACCAGGACTAGGCGAGGGACCAGCCCCGCACAGATCAGGATACTCACCCCGGGCGGAACGCAGCGCAGGCATCCTGGCGCCGGTACTGCCCAGTAGCGGCATGGCCGGCCTCGTCGGCTCCGCCAACGGAAAGCACCACCCTCACCTCATCTCGCCCACCCACTCGACTCTGCCGGCCGGCATATGCAGCAGTGATAGCGGCATCTCCACGCTGAGTGCCATCTCGCCCCCGCTCTCCACCGCGACCACGACGGCGTCCGGTGCAGGCGGTGGAGTGGGCGGCAGCGGCGGTAGCCCCCAGCTTCGCACCTCGCCTGCGCTGAGCATGCTGGGCAGTGCCACGGCGACGGCCAGCGGGAGCACGGCCTCGGCTGGAGGTGGCCTCACCGCCGGAATCCTGGGCCCGGCCGCCAGCATCGACTTGGGCAGTTCGCCGCTCTCGCATCGCAACTACAGCAACTCGCTGAAGGGCTTCAGCTTCCGGCGCAGCTTCGACGACAAGATCATCACTCCGCCCTACTTGTCGCGCGCCCCCGCTTACGCCCACGGCATCCCCTATCCGCACTTTCATGCTCCCCAGCCCGGCCTGCACCTGCACCACCATGGAAACGGCACTGCAGCGGGATCGGGATCGGGGTCGGGATCTGGCGCTGGATCTGGAGGAGGACACTATCAGCAGCCGCTTTCACTGGCCTCGATGTCTGGGGCCCTGCCACTGGCGCCGCTCTACGGATCCCCGCTGTCGCTGCCGCTGACCTCCTCGCAGTCCACCACCAAGCTCTCCTACCGCGACGACTTTCTGCAGCAGATTGGCTACCTGCCAACGACGCGCATCTACAGCACCCCGACCAGCATCGTGGACGAGGACAAGGCTCAGCAGGACTTCCTCTCGCTGTCGCTCTCCCCGCCGCTCAACCGACGCCGGGACATGCCGGCGCTGCGCGGTCCCTTCGTCAGCCTGTAAGTATCCTGGGTACGGGCGGTCAAATGTTCCTTGGTGTAATATAGTCTGAGGAGAGAAATTTTCTTGTGCCAGCACTTTATAACTGCTATAAGAAAATCGGGCAGTCCATGTGAAAGGCATGGCTACCATAAATTCCGATCAATTAAGTTGTATGTTGTTATATTAAGTATGCATGCTGACAGGGAGTTAAGGGATATTGGATACGTTATAGCCTACACTTAAAAAAAATTGTTGATATCATTAATTTGGATATTTTGATTTTCAAGAAAGTAAATTTTTTTTTTGCAACTCAGAATTAAGAGTTAAATATCTCAAGAACGGTCTTTTGAGAATTTTTGAATGAGTTCATTTAATCTAAATTAGAATAAGCGGTTATAACAAAAATTTAGATTATACAAAACGGCAATACTTAGATTTTTTCGGTCACTTTTAAATAAAATTTCAGCTTTATAAAATGAAAAATGTATTTTTTTAATTTGAAGAAATGTTTATAGCTCGACCTAAGGTGTATATGTAGAAAAACAGCCAGTAATGCCGGTTTTTATTTTATTTTCCTATATATATTAATTTTTCGTCACAATTTTTGATATCGTTGAGATCGTCACGACATTTTCACATCGTTAGGGTTGTTTTTGTTTAATACAAAACAAGGGTTTAATAATACAATTTTATAAATAGGCCCTGGTGGAATAAATTACGAAAATCAAGTATACGCCCTGTGTGTTTCGCGTGTCTCCCGCTTAACCAATAAATTCATCGAACTGAAACGAGCAGTTCCAGTATCTATGTGGATGGGGCGGCCAAGTGTTTATGTTCCCACTATGCAGGCACAGTGGTCCTCAGTAGGTCTCACAGATCCAAAAGCGCAGCACATTCGTTCGATTCTCTCCGTCCCACAGTGCGCTGGCATTCAACTGAAACCTAAATGGGATAACAATTTCACACACTACCTACTTGTGTGGCATAGTTTCCCAATTGCGGTGCCTCCTCCCTCCCTCGCTCCCTAAATTCAACGTCCCCTACCTCCCCACTCGTAATCCTAAGCCGACCACCCCCATCAATTCCCTCACGCTGTCCGCTCGGTTTGTTTACGTTTTAATTTGCCTTAACCGCAAGTTGGCACCACGTGACGCCAGTGGGTAACCAACAGGCATCCCCAACACATCTGAGCCACCACCTTTCCTCCTTCACATTCAGCCGCCCTCAAAATCTCGAAAGCTCACTGCAATTGAGCAGAACGATGACGTTTCTCTGCCTCTAGATGCTCTGTTTTTGCACTGATTTCCTCAGCGATTTATTGTTTTTATACGCTTCTTTGGGCGTCTATAAATAATAATGTGGAAGAAGCAGCGCCGAGTAAGGTGCGTTCGTGTGTGAGACATAGGGTGACTCAAGAGGCAAGCTTTTCCCTTTAAAGGAGTCGTTCTAGCTCCATAGGAAACAAAGAGTGACCCAAGCAAGGAGGGGTTGCAAAAATCAATAGTCTGGTTAGTCATTTTATGAACCCAAACATTTGCATACTGTACGGGCGGCGGACTGCAATCGCATTCCGAGGAATTTTTCAATCGCACCCGAACGCTCGAAACTACCTTTCAATGTGGTTTCGAAACCTTCTGGAATTCGAGGTATTTGAAATCCTGCTTGTCGAACACCCCTCTACAAAGGCCAGGCAAACTTGGCATGGTGCCTAAGAAATCTAGAAGAACTTGATGATGATGCTGATGGGCCCCGCATGTGTGTGTTAATGTGGTGGATTCTTTCCTGGTGTGGTGCAGTCCATGACCGGCAAAGGCGCCGAACAACGATGGCAACGACATCGACTTGATGAAGTACATTGGATAATGACGCCAGCAGATATACACTGCGGAAAAAGGTCCATCTTATTTAAAACAAAAAGTATTACTTCATAAGGAGTCGGTTTGGGTGCTCTAAAATTGTGGGGGCAGTGGTATGGGGGCAATGCTTTTTATAGACCATTTCAAGCAATATTGGCCAATAAACTAGTAATCTGAAATAACAACATCAGTTTGGTTGGAATTTTCTTTAAAATGATTTCTTTGACATTCCCGGTAGAACCTACAATATGGGAAAGTTTGTGTTTGTCTTCAATACGTTTTCCGGATTTTTTTCAATGTAACACTTTACGGAAAACTATCGGTGGGCACAGTTTCTAGGTGATCCGCACACAGTCACACTCTACCGGGCCGGGGCGGTGGGGGGTGGGTTGGGGCGAAAGGAGAGCGGACGAAGACTAAACTTAGTTGTGACAAAAAAACAGAACAGAAATAACAGAAAATACTCGCGCGAGTTGGAAACGGCTGCGCCTTGGCCCGCTCAGGAAGAGGCGGCAAAAACAAAAGCGAAAAGCAAAGCCATTTCGACATTCTCGCGGACGCAACTGAACGAATCGGACGAACGAGGAAAGATACTCGCGCAGATACAGATACTTTTCATAATTCAGATTTTTCCGCTGTGCGATATTTTATTTATTTACCCCGCACGGTCTACTGTGTTATGTAAGGGGTGTGTGTGCAAGCCCAGTGTTTGTGTTTCGACCAAACTCGTTCGGCGGGTGTCCGTGATGCAAGTGGGGGCATAGAAAAGTCAAGGTCGCATCCCCGCCCACACGCACGCCCACAGCAACCCCCCGTTACTGCACCCGGGGGCCATGAACGCGCGAATGCCGAGTCAGAAATCCAATTGTCGAATCGAGCAGTGAAGCGAGTCAGAAATGGATGGCTGGGGGACACACCCCAGCCTGGAAGGGGCCACCTGTCCCCTGGAGGCCAACGCCACGCTGGGCCTTGGGTGGCGAACGACTCTGCTGGACCATTGGTATTGGTGGATTGATCTCCACCCGGACTACATGCTCCGCCTCCAGCTCCTCGCATCTCTCGCCGGCAGGCTGCACCTGCTGAGCCGGCGCGTCCTGGCCACCCTTGCCCAGGACCCGATCTTCATGGGCGTGCTGCAGGTCAGCCTGCTGCTGCTGTTCCTCTTCTTGATGCACCTGCTCCGGCTGTGGAGCTGCGGTGCCGGACCTGAACAGCCTCTGAACGCCACGTCCGACGTGACCAAGGAGCTGACTTGCGACTTCAACTTCGTTTCCGAGCAGGAGAAGCGGGCTGCCCAGGAGGCGGCCACAGAGGCCCTGCTGGAGGTGGAGGAGAAGAAGCGGCGCAAGAGGTTCACCAAGAAGCGAAACTGCGTCTCCGCCGGTCCCATCCTCATTGCCCTGCGCCAACAGTCTAAGAGGCCAAAGCACCACCGCCACTTGGCGCTGTTATTTGAGCCCGTGACTCCCGGAGAAGTGGTCCTGGACACCTACTTGCCGCCGCGGGAGCAGCCCCTCACCATTAAGCTGCCTCAATTGGCAGATGCGGTCAAGGAAGAGGATGCGGATCATCCCGAGTTTAAGTGGGTTTTTGGGGACCTTTTCTACCTTTAATCATGAGAACATATTAATATGGGTGTAAACTGATCTTAACCATCTCCCAATTTCCCGCATTTCAGATCGGAGCCCCGCGGTACTCTAAGCACGACGGACGAAATCTACCCGGACTCGTCCGACAGCAGTCTGTACGTTTCGGACGAGGAGCAGGAAGACGCCTCTCAGTACTGTCGTGGTGGCTACCATCCAGTGGTCATTGGGGACATCTTCGACAATCGGTTTCGCGTGGTGCGCAAACTGGGCTGGGGCCACTTTTCCACTGTATGGCTGTGCCGGGATCTCAAGTGAGTGGAGCAAGTCAAAGTTTCCCCCCGATTTACAAGGTTATTTTAAAATCACCATTCCCGCAGAGACGAGAAGTACGTGGCCCTCAAGGTGGTGAAAAGTGCTCCGCACTACATCGAGACCGCTGCAGACGAGATCCGACTGCTGGAGGCAATCCGCGATGCTGACCCCATGGACGTCAAGCGGGAGAGGATCGTGCGGCTGATGAACCACTTCACGGTGCGCGGTGTGAACGGGATGCACACGTGCCTGGTCTTCGAGGCGCTTGGCTGCAGCCTCTATAAGCTGATCGTGAAGAATAATTACCAGGGCCTGGCCATCGCCCAGGTGCGCAACATAATCCGCCAGGTGCTGGAGGGACTGGACTACCTGCACAGCAAGTGCAGCATCATTCACACGGACATCAAGCCGGAGAACATCCTGCTGGTGATCGACAATGCCGCCGCGATGAACCAGCAGATTGACGACGAGATCAACAGTCTGCGGGTAAAGGGGGCCGATTTCCCCGACTCTTACAGTAAGTATGCTTTATATTAAATTGACCACCGGCTAAGTTTCTTAAACGTGTGCACCCCCAGTCAGCTCTATCGAGAAGCAGATAAAGTCGCGGGCCAAGTGGCCCCTCATCGAGCCAAATGGGTCGGCCAACACCAATACGAACACCAGCAACAGCACGGCGAACAACTCCAATTCGTCGACGCCGCTGGCCGCTGTGATCATGTCCTCGCTGGACAAAGAAGACACCACCACCACCTCGTCCACGCTCAACTCCAACACCACCTCCTCGCTGGCCTCCAAGTACTCCAGTCTGTTGGGGGACAGCGAGTGTAACGGAGGCCTCGGCGGATCAGCGAACCTGAACAACCGCTACCGAGCCGAGAAGAAAATCACTGCCAAGGTGAGTTCGCTTCCATACCAGGTCCACAGGTCCTCAGTCGCCCCTGCCCCACACTTGAAAGCTTTGGCCGGGATTGCTCGTCGTGGTGTGCATGGAAAGTATTTGCACTCTTCATACTGTGAACCCACCCGCAACACCACAAACTGCACCCAAAAGAAACACAAAATTTTTATTCTTTTTGTTTTCATTTATTTTCGCGTTTTTTGGTTTGACACTCGACACAGTCTTCTGGGGATTGTGAGGAAGATCCCGAGTCCGACACGCTGGGCGAGCAGAGCATGGCCACCGATACGCCCACCGATCCCGATCCCGAGCTCGAGCAAGAGACAGAACCCGAGGCCAGTCCCAGCGAGGTCGAGGTCCCTGAGGTAATGTGGATTTGGATCTAGCGGTAGCCCGGTCCCTAGAGCCCTTCCAGAATGAGTTCGCTTTTCGATTTTGCTTTACATGTTTTGTTATGAGGTTACTTCTTACTTACTGATTCTGATTATCGCTCCTTAGTTCACATTTCCTGCCTCACTCCCACAATAATACCACACGCTTAACCTAGTGAATTAAATCCTGGAACGAAAAGTCAAATGCTTGATTGATTGTTGGCATTGCCAGCTTTAGATGTTTGCAACGGGCTCTATTTTAATGCTTTATGTTTCTATTGCTACCTGCTAAATGTATACCTTCTTGTTGTGAATATACAGTTGCGGTCAAAGAACTCGAATAAGTACTAGAACATGCCGTAAATATTTCGTTTACTTTTTAGGCAATTTTTACAAAATTTGTACAGAACAAAATTGAATTTAATATTATTGTTTCTTTTCAAGTTATCTCTTGATTATTTATTAATTTGAATTTAACTGTTTTTGGATTGTAATTAATCAAATAACAACTAAAAATAATTGATTCCTCATAAAAAATAATATTTTACATTAATATGACAAGTTGTTTATGTATTTTATAACTTTTGGGCTTATTTAATTTAAATAATCAAGTACAATCAATTAATCAATCTCAGCTTTTTGACCACAGCTGCAGTTATGAGCATTTTTGCATTTTAAGATTAAATGCAACTAATACTAATTTTATAACTTTTAGGCTTATTTAATTTAAATAATCAAGTACAATCAATATCTCAGCTTTTTGACCACAGCTGCAGTTATGAGTGTCAAGTCTAAGCTGTTTATAATATAACCGATGTTGTAATTAAATATATATATATTAAATATGTGTTGATTCCCAAATGGAATGTCGAGCTGGGTATTCCATAGGGATACTAATCAGTGGTAATCACCGTTGGGATTTTGACAGAAAATCCCAGCTTTGACCCCCACGCTGTATGTGTTTTGTTATACGCACCAACTAGAGAAACCTACAAATAAGCAAACCAACATTGTGTATTCTTTTCTTCCTTTCTTTGTGTGAACCAATTTATATGCAACATTTCGCTATATACACACGATACAGCTGCCCACCCCGAACTCCACCAATAACTCCTGTCCCTCCCACAACACCAATACGATAGCCAAGTCCAAGATCAACTCGAGCACGTGCACGTCCTTGCCCAACGAATACAGCCTCGCCAACACGAACACCAATAGCGATACAATATCCACTTCCGCCCCTCCAAGTGCCACACCCACACCCTCCACCGCCTCTGCCACGCCACCCAGCACGTGCACCCCCTCGTTCACGCATATAGCGCCTACAACAGCTCCAACTACCAGTACAACCTGTACAACAACAGCCGCAAGCACTGAGCTCTATAATGGCGATCATACAACAACAAGCACATCAAGAACAACAACCAACGCGATATCCTCCGCGACAACAACGACAACGACAACAACCATCGCTAAACTAAATGTCAATGCCAATGCCATTCCTTCGCAGAACCAGAGTCAGAGTAGCCAGAACAACACCTATACGATCCAGTCGCTCATCAACAACAGCAACGTCCGTGTGAAGATCGCCGATCTGGGCAACGCCTGCTACGACGTGAGTCTCCTTATTCTAAAGAACTCCAGTAATTCCTATGAGTCCCTCACGAGTATAGCCCAATAAAACCATTTTACTAATTTCAAATAATAGCTTTTTCACTTAGAGAAATATCGAAGTTCATAAGGATAGACATATCGCCCTAATCAAAAATATAAATACTTTATAGGTTCCCATTAAGTGTTTTTGGGTATCCGCATTAGCTTCAAATGTTTTATTTTCATCCTGGCATCCAAAATCGACCTTATTAATTGGTAAAAGTAAGGTTTTTCGATTTCACTTTATTCTGGAAAGCAATTTCGTTTAATTCCCAATTGTCTTTTACATCATTGATGTATAGTATGTCATTATTATGTATACTTTGGTGAGATAAAATAATCACATAAGAACAACGTTTTACTCGTGAGGACGTTAACTGCACCTGAAGAAATACGACATTATGACTTTCTCTTCATCTCCAGTATCATCACTTCACTGAGGACATTCAGACGCGCCAGTATCGATCGATCGAGGTGCTGCTGGGAGCGCCGTACAATTATACCGCCGACATTTGGAGCACCGCCTGCTTGGCCTTTGAGCTCGCCACGGGCGACTATTTGTTCGACCCCCACGCCGGCGAGTCGTACAGTCGTGACGAAGATCACTTGGCGCACATTGTCGAGCTGCTGGGCTCCATACCGCAGTCGGTGATCCTGCGGGGCAAGCATGGGCTGAAGTATTTCACCAGCTATGGTAGGTATTGATGTGATCCAACGGAAACACTGATGTCAGCCTCTCGGCGATCTTCAATTGCAGGCAGCCTGAGGAACATCACCAAGCTTAAGCCCTGGAGTCTAAAGAACGTGCTTGTGGAGAAGTACGACTGGGATCCGGTGGAGGCCAAGAAGTTCTCCGACTTTCTTCTGCCCATGCTCGAGTACAATCCAGTCATACGCGCTTCGGCAGCAGAGTGCCTGCAGCATCCGTGGCTGGAGCAGGAAGAGTTCGTCTAGACGGCTCAAGGAGTCGTGGGAAGCTAGAGAGACAACAGACACAGGCGCACTTAAATAATACATACATAACATACGTACTTCGAACTCGTATTGTATTTCTAGGCTTAACTTTTATATGCAAACCACTTTGTTATAAAGAGGAATATTATATGTACGTTAGCAAGGAAATCCGATGAAGGAAGGTTAGCAGTATAGGACTCGATACACACACCTTATACACATACGACATGTGAAGAGGACGTTCCGCATGGAATTTTTTAAGCTTTTTAATTTTTTGTACTTGAGAGCTTTAAAATGTAATTACTAAAGAAGCGATTTTATTTTTAACGATAAATGCAAACGCGAGAAGGTGCGCAAAATGTTTTTCAAGTTTTTATTTCGACAACGTGCATATAAGTATAAACATACATATATATTTTTTATTAAATGAGAAACAAGTGAAACAAAAACAAAAGACAATGACGACAATTTTGAAGTCAACAGATGCCTAAACTGACTGACCGAAAAGGAAAACATTTTCATGCGAAACCAAATAAAACATGCTAAATAAATTATACGAACTAGAAAAATATTCAGCATCACATAATTAACGATACCTTCTATAAAATTAATAATATAGTATGTGTATAATTAACGAAGCCCAATTGTAGATATCGAGAATGTTTAACAGAAATACAGATGAAAATTCAAATAATGACAGCTTTTTAGCAGCGTGTAGTGATTTTGGTACATTTAACCGAAACTTATTGTAGAACCTTAAGTCTATTTTGGAGATAAGCAGATTTCAGCGAAGTGTTCTCCTACCCAATTTCGGTTTAACACATTTATTATTTTATTAAATTTAAAAAAGTTGCCAGCATCCGAGAAAATTAACTTTTCCCAATTCACTGCAATTAGCAATAAATCAATAACTCATTGAATAAAAGTCTTTGTATCGGAATTGAAAACTCAAAATCGAAATTTTAATACTACCAATGATAATTATTGAGAAATCGCATTACCAATAACGAAAACATATTTTACTACTTGCCTACAAGAACTTGTACACAAGCCTACAAAGTAATATTGATCGTGACCAAATAATTTAATATTGTGGAAGATTTTTCCCCCAAAAAAACACATATTTAATATACACACACATGTGCGCATGTGTAGAAATAAATAAATAACAGAAATTTAAGCGGAGAAGCTGCACGGTCGAGAGAGTGGGCACATATTTCAATAAGCTGAAATAAAGAATATACATACCGATCAAGAGATAAAATATAAAACTAGCACTGTGTCCTCATTTTGGTTTACATAAGCACTTTATTCGAAATTGTACGAGTATAAAAATGCAGTGTCTAGAATACATTAGGGTATGTTTAACAATTTTAAAGTATGTTAGATTAGCATAATGATCGATAGTCGACCGGCGGATAAACTATATAAGCATTAGTCGGAATAAACAGGGGCCCAGACCATTATTAAAGTGCCAGCCCCAAAATCTGTTCCTGCTTGTAAACGCCATGGTAAGCGTTGCGTATGAGTACGTAGGGAAAGCATGACTCCAACAGATCCATCGTTAGGAAGGGTGATTGCTTGACGATCTCGTCCAGCAGCAAATAAATAGATTCTCGGTTGCGAGTCGCCTCCTTGTCGGACTCCTGGCCCAAACGGAGAAGGGAAGAACTGGCCAGAGCAAGGAACTCCTTCATGCGGTCTTCCATGTCGCTCTGCCCGCAGATGGTGAACAACGCTCCGAAGATATTATTAATGGCCGCCGCCATGCAGTGTGTGTTGTTGGAGTGCCCGTCGATAGTGGCCCTGTAGAACGAGTTTTCGTTCCGGGCTAGTTTTGGAATAGAGACGGCCACGAAGACCATCAGCAGACAGGCCGTAAGGTGCTCACCTTCATCGAACTCTGGCTTCTTCGACTTCAGCGTACTGGCCAAAGTGGGATCCACCTTGCAGAGTAGGCCAGCTGCCGAGGCCATCTCGGAGGCAACGCGAATCTGGTCTCCTCCGGGCAGATGCTCCTGGAAGTCCTTCACAGAGCTAAGCAGAAAGGGTATGCGCTTGTCCAGCACATCAACGAGAGCCTCGTGCACCAGATTGCGGAAGCAGATGATCACCCCAATGATCGTCATGCGCTGCAGCACGCGGTCCACGTCCTGCAGCCGCTTAAATTGCTCCTTCATCACCTCAGGTTTGTCAAAGCTGGTACGCAGTGTAATAAGCACCTCCTTGTTGGTGCCTACCAGCGACTTTAGTTCCTGCACCTGGTTGGCTATGTGCCACATAAGTGTTTCATTCAGTGTTTTGATCCCGTAGGGTCCCACGAGTTCTGCAAGTGCGCGCAGCTCGTTTAGATCAGAGAATTCCTGCGGGTTAAACGGAACCCAGCCTTCGGGAGAAATGGGTACAAATGCCTTTTGGTTGATGGAAAACACTATGTTGCCAGCGGATACTCGCCTTAGCAGGACCTCACTGTACCAAGTATTGTACAAAGCGGCGATAGTCTTCTCGCCATGAGAGTCCAGGGCCTGTGTCTGCTGTAACAAACAGTTGTTAAATACACGTGTTATGTCTATGTGCACGTAGTTCTCCACGGTCTGCAGCACATTCATGTAGGCTCGAACGCTGGCCAGCAGCTCCGAGGGCTTGGCGATCTCCATTGTCTCCTGGTTAAACATTACCATGCCCACAAGATCCCGGGAGAAGCGGTGCTCTAGGTTTTGACAGAGATATTCGCGAGGCGCGAATGCAAATTCCCAAACGTTAACAGTGGGGCAATAGTTGATGGCAAAACAGAGCTCCGTCAAGGCCATGTGCAACTTGTCCATCGTCGTCAGATCCTCGCGGGTCTTTCGGTATGATTCGTCGCCAGGCTTTCGTATGTCGTCGAAATGCTTCGACTTGGATTTGTCCTTCTTCTTGCGGGCCGACTGGACGGACAAGATCTTTGCACAGTGCTTCGGCAAAAGAGCGTCTGCCATGGTACACTGCTCGTCGCAAATGGTGGTTATGATGTTTTTAGCTTCTTTAGCCATTTCTTCAAGGAAGATGTTTACCACGCTAAGTGACCTCTCTCTGATGTGGTGGCGTTCCTCCGGGCACATTTCGTGCGTGCAGTTTTGGAAGTGACTGCAGATCAATGGAAAGGCTATGATATAGCGGTTCTGGGCAGGAAATTCCAAGCACATGTGAAACTGATCGTCAAACATTTTGTTATAGAAGCAGAATATACTCAGATCCGAAGTCTCCACCAGTATCTCGTCCAAATTATCAACTACTCGAGTGTGAAACACCATTGAATCCAAAAGACGGGCCAATTCTGCATGCTCTGTGATTCTGAGGGCAGCCTTGCCAACGCTCATATACGTCTGGAGGCGGAACCAGTCAAGGCGGAATGGTCGGAAGTAAAACAATTCGTTGTCCTCCACCTGCTTTACAGTCAAGCCTGCAGCCGTGTTGTAGAGCGAGCTAAAGATTATGCTCTCGTCTTCCGGACACATTTGCAGGCTCTGCATCCGAATATTGAGATCCGTGGCATCAAATCCAGACAAGTATTGCACGTAGTACCGCTGCATAACCTGGCTGTATTTACGCACTAGAGCGCGCAGTTCCTCCATGTGAAAGAGCAGCTCAGGCAGCTGACGGTCCACCAGATCCTCATTGCTTTTTCCTTTAAAACAAATGCGGTCAGAACAGCATTAATAACTCAGATAGTATACTAACCTTTATTCTTGAGCAGTGGCGGATTGTCGTTGTGTCTGAGGAGCCAAAGGATCTCGTCGCGCGCTAGGCAAAGACCGATAAAAATGAATATTGCTTTAGGTCCCAGCAGGCCGGGCTGGTCCGTCATTATTAGGGCCAACTCCTTCAACGCTGTTCGCAAGAACTTCCGTCGCTCCCGATGCATTAAAGCGGCTTTTTGGACAGCAGTGTTGTAGGTTTCCTTGACTTCACCTATCCGCTTGCTGTAGCCCTTAATCCCGTCAAAGGTGGCCTGGATGTACTGGTGAATTTGTAAGACCTCGTCGCGGAAAAGTGCCACAACCCAGCTGGATTCTAAAGCAGACAGCCAGATCTTGTTGACCTCCGGGTACTGGCCGAGCATTTGGTGGTTAAGCAACAGGCCAAAGATTATCCAGCGGTCCATTGACTCCAGGGAAATATACTCGCAGGACATGGTGTCCGTACGCACTGCCTTAAGAAGGATGGCCGGATTTCCCACAAGACTCAGCTTCTGCATCTCCCTCCACTTATCAGCGGGTAGATTTCGCAGGGCGTAGATGGATGTAAGCGAGCGCAGGGCACTCGTCAGGAGTCGCTGGTGGGGGATAAACTCCTCGGCCAGCTTTTTTAGGGGAACCTCGTAGTCAAGGATCATCTGTCCGAGGCGTGGAAAGCCCGTGTCAGCCTGGTTGTTCTGCAGCTCGTAGGCGGCATTGTACAGACCTAGCACTGCCTTGCGATCCTCCACCCTGGACAGAACGATCATCAGGGACACGTAGGTTACCACCAAGTCCAGGTAGTACTTGGTCAGCTCGAAGTTCAGCGTGATGTCAAGGTGGATCTGACAGGCGTCCATCGTGGTGAGCAGCTCGCAGACATTGTCCTTGAAGTCCAGCAGGTCGACGAATGTGTGATAGTACAGGGACAGCGACTTTATGATCTCCGCCTTGATGTTCACAATAGCATTAAGGCCCTTGACGTCGATGTTGGGGAATCTCTTTACAATGAATTTGATGCTCGACTCCAAGGACTTCTCAGAGAGGAATCCCGGTTTCGATTTGGTGTCGCCGCAGGCCTTCTTAATGTTGTATATTCGCGTCAGAATACCGAGGCCGCGGTCATTTAAGATGATTAGTTTCTCAGCTATCTTTTGCTGATTTGGAAAAATTGGGCGTGCCATGTCCGCTGACTGTTGACAACGACGAGTGGCTGAAAGCTGGTTTCCGGTGAAGCCCAGAACACAAATGTGCGCTGGCGAACTTTATTGGCAAGCGATTAGCCCTAATCCGTCCCGTTACTTATGCTTTTCCGATTGTTAAATTGGCCAAAAAGAGCGACACAAAAGTGTACACATTACTCTTCTTCTTGATTTCGGGATAGTGATGAACAAAGTACTGCTGGTGGCGATATGTCACTATCGATAAGAAATAGCTAGCAGCTTGGCTTGTCAATAAAATTAAATACATTTAAAAATATTGAATATTTGTCATCTGTTTGCCAGCTAATTTATTATCATCTCGTTTTCAAAAAGTCAAAGTATTCAAAATCTATACAATTCTAGACATTTTTTTTGGTGACAGTTTTGTATATTTCAAAGTGAAATTTTTTTATCTGAACAATTAGCCAATTGGGATATTTACATTTTCAGGTTTTACTCAAAAGGGATAATTATTACTGTTAAACTCCGTTAAAAAAACCTAGTGGAAAAATAGGGTAATACAGCCATTTTTTAATTTTCATGCCAATATCTCAAAAATTAAAAACTAATTAGAATGTTCTTTAAATATCCTTCTTTTATATACATTTACTTTTTATTGTCCTCTGGTCTAGGTATTTATGCGGTATTTTATGATAAAAAAAGTAATAAGAATTAAAACAATAGCTGAATAGTTGAATTTGGCTAAGCTGTTGCCAGATGTTTCATACAAATTTAACTACCAAAAATTCAGAGCGTATATTTTAAATGGTTCATAGCTAACTAATAGTTTTTAAAAGTATCTAACAATAAAAATAGAATTCAAAATTGATTAATAATAATTCCGTTACGCAGGTGAGTTGTTAAGAATTCAATACACACATTTTTGGTTCTTTTCCTCCAATGTAAAAAATTTTTGTTTCATTTTCAATTATTTAGCAACTAAGAAGAAGAATTTGTTTTTTCCAGTGTGCCTTACCGGTCATCGGTGATTAGTATCGATATCAGCAGCCGATGAACAACGGAGCGATTTCAGAACCAGTAGTTCGTTACAAAAGTGCACGTTGTTTGCCACGCAAAATCGCCGCAAATTGGTTTGATTTCTGATAAAAAAGGTTGGAATAAGCAAATTGACTTCATAAATAATTCACCATACTTTTTGGCAGCCATGGGAAAGAAACTGGAGCGCAGCGACGTTTGCCGAGTGCCGGAGAACATTAACTTCCCGGCCGAGGAGGAGAACGTACTGCAGCAGTGGCGTGACGAAAATATCTTCGAAAAGTGCAGCCAACTGTCGAAGGGAAAGCCCAAGTAAGTGCCGCAGTCGATTGCATCAGCCAATTGCTAACTTATAATGTGTCGCCCAGGTACACTTTCTACGATGGACCGCCATTCGCTACCGGGCTGCCCCACTACGGACACATCCTCGCCGGCACCATCAAGGACATCGTTACCCGGTACGCCTACCAGCAGGGATACCATGTGGACCGCCGCTTCGGGTGGGATTGCCATGGGCTGCCTGTAGAGTTCGAGATCGACAAGCTCCTGAATATCCGGGGTCCCGAGGACGTGGCCAAGATGGGCATCGCTGCCTACAACGCTGAGTGCCGGAAGATCGTCATGCGGTATGCCGACGAGTGGGAGAACGTGGTGACGCGAGTAGGTCGCTGGATCGATTTCAAAAACGACTACAAGACGTTGTACCCCTGGTACATGGAGTCCATTTGGTGGATCTTCAAACAACTGTTCGACAAGGGTCTGGTCTACCAGGGCGTAAAGGTTATGCCCTATTCCACTGCCTGCACAACATCGCTGTCTAACTTCGAGGCGAATCAAAACTATAAGGAGGTGGTTGATCCTTGTGTGGTGGTCGCCCTGGAGGCCATTTCGCTGCCAAATACCTTCTTCTTAGTCTGGACCACCACGCCTTGGACACTGCCCTCCAACTTTGCATGCTGTGTACATCCGACCATGACATATGTTAAGGTGCGTGACGTGAAGAGCGACCGACTCTTCGTTCTCGCTGAGTCGCGCCTCTCGTACGTGTTTAAATCTGAGGCAGAATACGAGGTGAAGGACAAGTTTGAAGGAAAAACTCTCAAGGATCTGCATTACAAGCCGCTGTTCCCGTACTTCGCAAAACGCGGGGACCAGGTAAAAGCTTTCCGCGTCCTGACAGACGAGTACGTCACCGAGGACTCTGGTACGGGTATCGTGCACAATGCTCCTTACTTTGGAGAGGACGATTATCGCGTATGCCTGGCAGCGGGACTGATTACAAAGTCCAGCGAGGTTCTCTGTCCAGTTGACGAAACGGGACGGTTTACCAAGGAGGCTAGCGACTTCGAGGGCCAATACGTCAAGGATGCCGACAAGCTAATCATAGCTGCGTTGAAGGCACGGGGCAACTTGGTATCTAATGGCCAAGTGAAGCATAGCTACCCCTTCTGCTGGCGGTCAGACACACCGCTTATTTATAAGGCCGTTCCTTCCTGGTTTGTGCGTGTTGAGCACATGTCGAAAAATCTGCTGGATTGCAGTTCGCAGACGTACTGGGTGCCAGACTTTGTCAAGGAAAAACGATTTGGCAATTGGCTAAAAGAGGCCAGAGATTGGGCTGTGAGTATAGTAAAGTTGTCTATTTTTTCTTCTCTACTAAGTTAAACATATTCACTCAGATCTCGCGCAATCGCTACTGGGGCACGCCGATTCCTATCTGGAGGTCGCCCAACGGGGAAGAGACGGTGGTCATTGGCAGCATCAAGCAATTGGCCGAGCTATCCGGCGTTCTGGTTGAGGATTTGCACCGCGAGAGCATTGATCACATTGAGATACCGTCTGCAGTTCCTGGAAACCCACCACTGCGTCGCATAGCTCCCGTTTTTGACTGCTGGTTTGAGTCCGGTTCAATGCCGTTTGCACAACAGCACTTTCCGTTCGAAAACGAAAAGGACTTTATGAACAATTTTCCTGCCGACTTTATCGCAGAGGGCATAGATCAGACCCGCGGCTGGTTCTACACGCTCCTAGTCATTTCGACGGCTTTGTTTAACAAGGCACCGTTTAAGAACCTCATTGCTAGTGGGTTGGTGTTGGCCGCTGATGGTCAAAAAATGTCGAAGCGCAAGAAGAACTATCCTGATCCCATGGAGGTGGTCCATAAGTACGGAGCCGATGCGCTACGACTGTATCTCATCAATTCTCCCGTGGTGAGGGCTGAAAGTCTGCGCTTCAAGGAAGAGGGTGTGCGCGATATCATCAAGGATGTGTTTCTTCCTTGGTACAATGCTTATCGTTTCTTGCTTCAAAACATCATCCGCTATGAGAAGGAGGACTTGGCAGGAAAGGGACAATACACTTACGAGCGTGAACGGCATTTAAAGAATATGGATAAGGCCTCAGTAATCGATGTGTGGATTTTGTCTTTCAAAGAGAGTTTACTGGAGTTTTTTGCCACCGAGATGAAAATGTACCGCCTGTACACTGT